>NC_091284.1:10000-87500 GCF_032444005.1 Ranitomeya imitator | reverse complement strand
CCCGGTTCCCCAAGTGTCTTAATGCGATCGAACGTGCTATCCCTCCCCTGTTCTCTACTCTAACCCTAACCATTGGAGTTGCAGCCTAAACCTAATCCCAGGAGTTTGCGTTTTCCCCCTTTCCCAAGTAACTTGCCGAACCAACCCTGGTCTCCAAGTGTCTTAATGCGATCGAACGTGCTATCCCTCCCCTGTTCTCTACTCTAACCCTAACCATTGGAGTTGCAGCCTAAACCTAATCCCAGGAGTTTGCGTTTTCCCCCTTTCCCAAGTAACTTGCCGAACCAACCCTGGTCTCCAAGTGTCTTAATGACCCCTGGGGTTAGGGTTAGAGAAGTGTCTTAAAAACGCCACCCCCGGGTTAGGGTTAGGGTTAGGGTTAGGGTTAGGGTTAGGGTTAGGGTTCGACAACTGTCTTAATGCGTTTTCCCAGTTCCCCAAGTGTCTTAATGCGTTTTCCCGGTTCCCCAAGTGTCTTAATGCGTTTTCCTGGTTCCCCAAGTGTCTTAATGCGTTTTCCCGGTTCCCCAAGTGTCTTAATGCGTTTTCCCGGTTCCCCAAGTGTCTTAATGCGATCGAACGTGCTATCCCTCCCCTGTTCTCTACTCTAACCCTAACCATTGGAGTTGCAGCCTAAACCTAATCCCAGGAGTTTGCGTTTTCCCCCTTTCCCAAGTAACTTGCCGAACCAACCCTGGTCTCCAAGTGTCTTAATGCGATCGAACGTGCTATCCCTCCCCTGTTCTCTACTCTAACCCTAACCATTGGAGTTGCAGCCTAAACCTAATCCCAGGAGTTTGCGTTTTCCCCCTTTCCCAAGTAACTTGCCGAACCAACCCTGGTCTCCAAGTGTCTTAATGACCCCTGGGGTTAGGGTTAGAGAAGTGTCTTAAAAACGCCACCCCCGGGTTAGGGTTAGGGTTAGGGTTAGGGTTAGGGTTAGGGTTAGGGTTAGGGTTCGACAACTGTCTTAATGCGTTTTCCCAGTTCCCCAAGTGTCTTAATGCGTTTTCCCGGTTCCCCAAGTGTCTTAATGCGTTTTCCTGGTTCCCCAAGTGTCTTAATGCGTTTTCCCGGTTCCCCAAGTGTCTTAATGCGTTTTCCCGGTTCCCCAAGTGTCTTAATGCGATCGAACGTGCTATCCCTCCCCTGTTCTCTACTCTAACCCTAACCATTGGAGTTGCAGCCTAAACCTAATCCCAGGAGTTTGCGTTTTCCCCCTTTCCCAAGTAACTTGCCGAACCAACCCTGGTCTCCAAGTGTCTTAATGCGATCGAACGTGCTATCCCTCCCCTGTTCTCTACTCTAACCCTAACCATTGGAGTTGCAGCCTAAACCTAATCCCAGGAGTTTGCGTTTTCCCCCTTTCCCAAGTAACTTGCCGAACCAACCCTGGTCTCCAAGTGTCTTAATGACCCCTGGGGTTAGGGTTAGAGAAGTGTCTTAAAAACGCCACCCCCGGGTTAGGGTTAGGGTTAGGGTTAGGGTTAGGGTTAGGGTTAGGGTTCGACAACTGTCTTAATGCGTTTTCCCAGTTCCCCAAGTGTCTTAATGCGTTTTCCTGGTTCCCCAAGTGTCTTAATGCGTTTTCCCGGTTCCCCAAGTGTCTTAATGCGTTTTCCCGGTTCCCCAAGTGTCTTAATGCGTTTTCCTGGTTCCCCAAGTGTCTTAATGCGTTTTCCCGGTTCCCCAAGTGTCTTAATGCGTTTTCCTGGTTCCCCAAGTGTCTTAATGCGTTTTCCCGGTTCCCCAAGTGTCTTAATGCGATCGAACGTGCTATCCCTCCCCTGTTCTCTACTCTAACCCTAACCATTGGAGTTGCAGCCTAAACCTAATCCCAGGAGTTTGCGTTTTCCCCCTTTCCCAAGTAACTTGCCGAACCAACCCTGGTCTCCAAGTGTCTTAATGCGATCGAACGTGCTATCCCTCCCCTGTTCTCTACTCTAACCCTAACCATTGGAGTTGCAGCCTAAACCTAATCCCAGGAGTTTGCGTTTTCCCCCTTTCCCAAGTAACTTGCCGAACCAACCCTGGTCTCCAAGTGTCTTAATGACCCCTGGGGTTAGGGTTAGAGAAGTGTCTTAAAAACGCCACCCCCGGGTTAGGGTTAGGGTTAGGGTTAGGGTTAGGGTTCGACAACTGTCTTAATGCGTTTTCCCAGTTCCCCAAGTGTCTTAATGCGTTTTCCTGGTTCCCCAAGTGTCTTAATGCGTTTTCCCGGTTCCCCAAGTGTCTTAATGCGTTTTCCCGGTTCCCCAAGTGTCTTAATGCGTTTTCCTGGTTCCCCAAGTGTCTTAATGCGTTTTCCCGGTTCCCCAAGTGTCTTAATGCGTTTTCCCGGTTCCCCAAGTGTCTTAATGCGTTTTCCCGGTTCCCCAAGTGTCTTAATGCGATCGAACGTGCTATCCCTCCCCTGTTCTCTACTCTAACCCTAACCATTGGAGTTGCAGCCTAAACCTAATCCCAGGAGTTTGCGTTTTCCCCCTTTCCCAAGTAACTTGCCGAACCAACCCTGGTCTCCAAGTGTCTTAATGCGATCGAACGTGCTATCCCTCCCCTGTTCTCTACTCTAACCCTAACCATTGGAGTTGCAGCCTAAACCTAATCCCAGGAGTTTGCGTTTTCCCCCTTTCCCAAGTAACTTGCCGAACCAACCCTGGTCTCCAAGTGTCTTAATGACCCCTGGGGTTAGGGTTAGAGAAGTGTCTTAAAAACGCCACCCCCGGGTTAGGGTTAGGGTTAGGGTTAGGGTTAGGGTTCGACAACTGTCTTAATGCGTTTTCCCAGTTCCCCAAGTGTCTTAATGCGTTTTCCTGGTTCCCCAAGTGTCTTAATGCGTTTTCCCGGTTCCCCAAGTGTCTTAATGCGTTTTCCCGGTTCCCCAAGTGTCTTAATGCGTTTTCCTGGTTCCCCAAGTGTCTTAATGCGTTTTCCCGGTTCCCCAAGTGTCTTAATGCGTTTTCCCGGTTCCCCAAGTGTCTTAATGCGTTTTCCCGGTTCCCCAAGTGTCTTAATGCGATCGAACGTGCTATCCCTCCCCTGTTCTCTACTCTAACCCTAACCATTGGAGTTGCAGCCTAAACCTAATCCCAGGAGTTTGCGTTTTCCCCCTTTCCCAAGTAACTTGCCGAACCAACCCTGGTCTCCAAGTGTCTTAATGCGATCGAACGTGCTATCCCTCCCCTGTTCTCTACTCTAACCCTAACCATTGGAGTTGCAGCCTAAACCTAATCCCAGGAGTTTGCGTTTTCCCCCTTTCCCAAGTAACTTGCCGAACCAACCCTGGTCTCCAAGTGTCTTAATGACCCCTGGGGTTAGGGTTAGAGAAGTGTCTTAAAAACGCCACCCCCGGGTTAGGGTTAGGGTTAGGGTTAGGGTTAGGGTTAGGGTTCGACAACTGTCTTAATGCGTTTTCCCAGTTCCCCAAGTGTCTTAATGCGTTTTCCTGGTTCCCCAAGTGTCTTAATGCGTTTTCCCGGTTCCCCAAGTGTCTTAATGCGTTTTCCCGGTTCCCCAAGTGTCTTAATGCGTTTTCCTGGTTCCCCAAGTGTCTTAATGCGTTTTCCCGGTTCCCCAAGTGTCTTAATGCGTTTTCCCGGTTCCCCAAGTGTCTTAATGCGTTTTCCCGGTTCCCCAAGTGTCTTAATGCGATCGAACGTGCTATCCCTCCCCTGTTCTCTACTCTAACCCTAACCATTGGAGTTGCAGCCTAAACCTAATCCCAGGAGTTTGCGTTTTCCCCCTTTCCCAAGTAACTTGCCGAACCAACCCTGGTCTCCAAGTGTCTTAATGCGATCGAACGTGCTATCCCTCCCCTGTTCTCTACTCTAACCCTAACCATTGGAGTTGCAGCCTAAACCTAATCCCAGGAGTTTGCGTTTTCCCCCTTTCCCAAGTAACTTGCCGAACCAACCCTGGTCTCCAAGTGTCTTAATGACCCCTGGGGTTAGGGTTAGAGAAGTGTCTTAAAAACGCCACCCCCGGGTTAGGGTTAGGGTTAGGGTTAGGGTTAGGGTTAGGGTTAGGGTTAGGGTTCGACAACTGTCTTAATGCGTTTTCCCAGTTCCCCAAGTGTCTTAATGCGTTTTCCTGGTTCCCCAAGTGTCTTAATGCGTTTTCCCGGTTCCCCAAGTGTCTTAATGCGTTTTCCCGGTTCCCCAAGTGTCTTAATGCGTTTTCCTGGTTCCCCAAGTGTCTTAATGCGTTTTCCCGGTTCCCCAAGTGTCTTAATGCGATCGAACGTGCTATCCCTCCCCTGTTCTCTACTCTAACCCTAACCATTGGAGTTGCAGCCTAAACCTAATCCCAGGAGTTTGCGTTTTCCCCCTTTCCCAAGTAACTTGCCGAACCAACCCTGGTCTCCAAGTGTCTTAATGCGATCGAACGTGCTATCCCTCCCCTGTTCTCTACTCTAACCCTAACCATTGGAGTTGCAGCCTAAACCTAATCCCAGGAGTTTGCGTTTTCCCCCTTTCCCAAGTAACTTGCCGAACCAACCCTGGTCTCCAAGTGTCTTAATGACCCCTGGGGTTAGGGTTAGAGAAGTGTCTTAAAAACGCCACCCCCGGGTTAGGGTTAGGGTTAGGGTTAGGGTTAGGGTTAGGGTTAGGGTTAGGGTTCGACAACTGTCTTAATGCGTTTTCCCAGTTCCCCAAGTGTCTTAATGCGTTTTCCTGGTTCCCCAAGTGTCTTAATGCGTTTTCCCGGTTCCCCAAGTGTCTTAATGCGTTTTCCCGGTTCCCCAAGTGTCTTAATGCGTTTTCCTGGTTCCCCAAGTGTCTTAATGCGTTTTCCCGGTTCCCCAAGTGTCTTAATGCGTTTTCCCGGTTCCCCAAGTGTCTTAATGCGTTTTCCCGGTTCCCCAAGTGTCTTAATGCGATCGAACGTGCTATCCCTCCCCTGTTCTCTACTCTAACCCTAACCATTGGAGTTGCAGCCTAAACCTAATCCCAGGAGTTTGCGTTTTCCCCCTTTCCCAAGTAACTTGCCGAACCAACCCTGGTCTCCAAGTGTCTTAATGCGATCGAACGTGCTATCCCTCCCCTGTTCTCTACTCTAACCCTAACCATTGGAGTTGCAGCCTAAACCTAATCCCAGGAGTTTGCGTTTTCCCCCTTTCCCAAGTAACTTGCCGAACCAACCCTGGTCTCCAAGTGTCTTAATGACCCCTGGGGTTAGGGTTAGAGAAGTGTCTTAAAAACGCCACCCCCGGGTTAGGGTTAGGGTTAGGGTTAGGGTTAGGGTTAGGGTTCGACAACTGTCTTAATGCGTTTTCCCAGTTCCCCAAGTGTCTTAATGCGTTTTCCTGGTTCCCCAAGTGTCTTAATGCGTTTTCCCGGTTCCCCAAGTGTCTTAATGCGTTTTCCCGGTTCCCCAAGTGTCTTAATGCGTTTTCCTGGTTCCCCAAGTGTCTTAATGCGTTTTCCCGGTTCCCCAAGTGTCTTAATGCGATCGAACGTGCTATCCCTCCCCTGTTCTCTACTCTAACCCTAACCATTGGAGTTGCAGCCTAAACCTAATCCCAGGAGTTTGCGTTTTCCCCCTTTCCCAAGTAACTTGCCGAACCAACCCTGGTCTCCAAGTGTCTTAATGCGATCGAACGTGCTATCCCTCCCCTGTTCTCTACTCTAACCCTAACCATTGGAGTTGCAGCCTAAACCTAATCCCAGGAGTTTGCGTTTTCCCCCTTTCCCAAGTAACTTGCCGAACCAACCCTGGTCTCCAAGTGTCTTAATGACCCCTGGGGTTAGGGTTAGAGAAGTGTCTTAAAAACGCCACCCCCGGGTTAGGGTTAGGGTTAGGGTTAGGGTTAGGGTTAGGGTTAGGGTTCGACAACTGTCTTAATGCGTTTTCCCAGTTCCCCAAGTGTCTTAATGCGTTTTCCTGGTTCCCCAAGTGTCTTAATGCGTTTTCCCGGTTCCCCAAGTGTCTTAATGCGTTTTCCCGGTTCCCCAAGTGTCTTAATGCGTTTTCCTGGTTCCCCAAGTGTCTTAATGCGTTTTCCCGGTTCCCCAAGTGTCTTAATGCGTTTTCCCGGTTCCCCAAGTGTCTTAATGCGTTTTCCCGGTTCCCCAAGTGTCTTAATGCGATCGAACGTGCTATCCCTCCCCTGTTCTCTACTCTAACCCTAACCATTGGAGTTGCAGCCTAAACCTAATCCCAGGAGTTTGCGTTTTCCCCCTTTCCCAAGTAACTTGCCGAACCAACCCTGGTCTCCAAGTGTCTTAATGCGATCGAACGTGCTATCCCTCCCCTGTTCTCTACTCTAACCCTAACCATTGGAGTTGCAGCCTAAACCTAATCCCAGGAGTTTGCGTTTTCCCCCTTTCCCAAGTAACTTGCCGAACCAACCCTGGTCTCCAAGTGTCTTAATGACCCCTGGGGTTAGGGTTAGAGAAGTGTCTTAAAAACGCCACCCCCGGGTTAGGGTTAGGGTTAGGGTTAGGGTTAGGGTTAGGGTTAGGGTTAGGGTTCGACAACTGTCTTAATGCGTTTTCCCAGTTCCCCAAGTGTCTTAATGCGTTTTCCTGGTTCCCCAAGTGTCTTAATGCGTTTTCCCGGTTCCCCAAGTGTCTTAATGCGTTTTCCCGGTTCCCCAAGTGTCTTAATGCGTTTTCCTGGTTCCCCAAGTGTCTTAATGCGTTTTCCCGGTTCCCCAAGTGTCTTAATGCGATCGAACGTGCTATCCCTCCCCTGTTCTCTACTCTAACCCTAACCATTGGAGTTGCAGCCTAAACCTAATCCCAGGAGTTTGCGTTTTCCCCCTTTCCCAAGTAACTTGCCGAACCAACCCTGGTCTCCAAGTGTCTTAATGCGATCGAACGTGCTATCCCTCCCCTGTTCTCTACTCTAACCCTAACCATTGGAGTTGCAGCCTAAACCTAATCCCAGGAGTTTGCGTTTTCCCCCTTTCCCAAGTAACTTGCCGAACCAACCCTGGTCTCCAAGTGTCTTAATGACCCCTGGGGTTAGGGTTAGAGAAGTGTCTTAAAAACGCCACCCCCGGGTTAGGGTTAGGGTTAGGGTTAGGGTTAGGGTTAGGGTTAGGGTTAGGGTTCGACAACTGTCTTAATGCGTTTTCCCAGTTCCCCAAGTGTCTTAATGCGTTTTCCTGGTTCCCCAAGTGTCTTAATGCGTTTTCCCGGTTCCCCAAGTGTCTTAATGCGTTTTCCCGGTTCCCCAAGTGTCTTAATGCGTTTTCCTGGTTCCCCAAGTGTCTTAATGCGTTTTCCCGGTTCCCCAAGTGTCTTAATGCGTTTTCCCGGTTCCCCAAGTGTCTTAATGCGTTTTCCCGGTTCCCCAAGTGTCTTAATGCGATCGAACGTGCTATCCCTCCCCTGTTCTCTACTCTAACCCTAACCATTGGAGTTGCAGCCTAAACCTAATCCCAGGAGTTTGCGTTTTCCCCCTTTCCCAAGTAACTTGCCGAACCAACCCTGGTCTCCAAGTGTCTTAATGCGATCGAACGTGCTATCCCTCCCCTGTTCTCTACTCTAACCCTAACCATTGGAGTTGCAGCCTAAACCTAATCCCAGGAGTTTGCGTTTTCCCCCTTTCCCAAGTAACTTGCCGAACCAACCCTGGTCTCCAAGTGTCTTAATGACCCCTGGGGTTAGGGTTAGAGAAGTGTCTTAAAAACGCCACCCCCGGGTTAGGGTTAGGGTTAGGGTTAGGGTTAGGGTTAGGGTTAGGGTTAGGGTTCGACAACTGTCTTAATGCGTTTTCCCAGTTCCCCAAGTGTCTTAATGCGTTTTCCTGGTTCCCCAAGTGTCTTAATGCGTTTTCCCGGTTCCCCAAGTGTCTTAATGCGTTTTCCCGGTTCCCCAAGTGTCTTAATGCGTTTTCCTGGTTCCCCAAGTGTCTTAATGCGTTTTCCCGGTTCCCCAAGTGTCTTAATGCGATCGAACGTGCTATCCCTCCCCTGTTCTCTACTCTAACCCTAACCATTGGAGTTGCAGCCTAAACCTAATCCCAGGAGTTTGCGTTTTCCCCCTTTCCCAAGTAACTTGCCGAACCAACCCTGGTCTCCAAGTGTCTTAATGACCCCTGGGGTTAGGGTTAGAGAAGTGTCTTAAAAACGCCACCCCCGGGTTAGGGTTAGGGTTAGGGTTAGGGTTAGGGTTCGACAACTGTCTTAATGCGTTTTCCCAGTTCCCCAAGTGTCTTAATGCGTTTTCCTGGTTCCCCAAGTGTCTTAATGCGTTTTCCCGGTTCCCCAAGTGTCTTAATGCGTTTTCCCGGTTCCCCAAGTGTCTTAATGCGTTTTCCTGGTTCCCCAAGTGTCTTAATGCGTTTTCCCGGTTCCCCAAGTGTCTTAATGCGTTTTCCCGGTTCCCCAAGTGTCTTAATGCGTTTTCCCGGTTCCCCAAGTGTCTTAATGCGATCGAACGTGCTATCCCTCCCCTGTTCTCTACTCTAACCCTAACCATTGGAGTTGCAGCCTAAACCTAATCCCAGGAGTTTGCGTTTTCCCCCTTTCCCAAGTAACTTGCCGAACCAACCCTGGTCTCCAAGTGTCTTAATGCGATCGAACGTGCTATCCCTCCCCTGTTCTCTACTCTAACCCTAACCATTGGAGTTGCAGCCTAAACCTAATCCCAGGAGTTTGCGTTTTCCCCCTTTCCCAAGTAACTTGCCGAACCAACCCTGGTCTCCAAGTGTCTTAATGACCCCTGGGGTTAGGGTTAGAGAAGTGTCTTAAAAACGCCACCCCCGGGTTAGGGTTAGGGTTAGGGTTAGGGTTAGGGTTAGGGTTCGACAACTGTCTTAATGCGTTTTCCCAGTTCCCCAAGTGTCTTAATGCGTTTTCCTGGTTCCCCAAGTGTCTTAATGCGTTTTCCCGGTTCCCCAAGTGTCTTAATGCGTTTTCCCGGTTCCCCAAGTGTCTTAATGCGTTTTCCTGGTTCCCCAAGTGTCTTAATGCGTTTTCCCGGTTCCCCAAGTGTCTTAATGCGTTTTCCCGGTTCCCCAAGTGTCTTAATGCGTTTTCCCGGTTCCCCAAGTGTCTTAATGCGATCGAACGTGCTATCCCTCCCCTGTTCTCTACTCTAACCCTAACCATTGGAGTTGCAGCCTAAACCTAATCCCAGGAGTTTGCGTTTTCACCCCTTTCCCAAGTAACTTGCCGAACCAACCCTGGTCTCCAAGTGTCTTAATGCGATCGAACGTGCTATCCCTCCCCTGTTCTCTACTCTAACCCTAACCATTGGAGTTGCAGCCTAAACCTAATCCCAGGAGTTTGCGTTTTCCCCCTTTCCCAAGTAACTTGCCGAACCAACCCTGGTCTCCAAGTGTCTTAATGACCCCTGGGGTTAGGGTTAGAGAAGTGTCTTAAAAACGCCACCCCCGGGTTAGGGTTAGGGTTAGGGTTAGGGTTAGGGTTAGGGTTAGGGTTAGGGTTCGACAACTGTCTTAATGCGTTTTCCCAGTTCCCCAAGTGTCTTAATGCGTTTTCCTGGTTCCCCAAGTGTCTTAATGCGTTTTCCCGGTTCCCCAAGTGTCTTAATGCGTTTTCCCGGTTCCCCAAGTGTCTTAATGCGTTTTCCTGGTTCCCCAAGTGTCTTAATGCGTTTTCCCGGTTCCCCAAGTGTCTTAATGCGATCGAACGTGCTATCCCTCCCCTGTTCTCTACTCTAACCCTAACCATTGGAGTTGCAGCCTAAACCTAATCCCAGGAGTTTGCGTTTTCCCCCTTTCCCAAGTAACTTGCCGAACCAACCCTGGTCTCCAAGTGTCTTAATGCGATCGAACGTGCTTCCCTCCCCTGTTCTCTACTCTAACCCTAACCATTGGAGTTGCAGCCTAAACCTAATCCCAGGAGTTTGCGTTTTCCCCCTTTCCCAAGTAACTTGCCGAACCAACCCTGGTCTCCAAGTGTCTTAATGACCCCTGGGGTTAGGGTTAGAGAAGTGTCTTAAAAACGCCACCCCCGGGTTAGGGTTAGGGTTAGGGTTAGGGTTAGGGTTAGGGTTAGGGTTAGGGTTCGACAACTGTCTTAATGCGTTTTCCCAGTTCCCCAAGTGTCTTAATGCGTTTTCCTGGTTCCCCAAGTGTCTTAATGCGTTTTCCCGGTTCCCCAAGTGTCTTAATGCGTTTTCCCGGTTCCCCAAGTGTCTTAATGCGTTTTCCTGGTTCCCCAAGTGTCTTAATGCGTTTTCCCGGTTCCCCAAGTGTCTTAATGCGTTTTCCCGGTTCCCCAAGTGTCTTAATGCGTTTTCCCGGTTCCCCAAGTGTCTTAATGCGATCGAACGTGCTATCCCTCCCCTGTTCTCTACTCTAACCCTAACCATTGGAGTTGCAGCCTAAACCTAATCCCAGGAGTTTGCGTTTTCCCCCTTTCCCAAGTAACTTGCCGAACCAACCCTGGTCTCCAAGTGTCTTAATGCGATCGAACGTGCTATCCCTCCCCTGTTCTCTACTCTAACCCTAACCATTGGAGTTGCAGCCTAAACCTAATCCCAGGAGTTTGCGTTTTCCCCCTTTCCCAAGTAACTTGCCGAACCAACCCTGGTCTCCAAGTGTCTTAATGACCCCTGGGGTTAGGGTTAGAGAAGTGTCTTAAAAACGCCACCCCCGGGTTAGGGTTAGGGTTAGGGTTAGGGTTAGGGTTAGGGTTCGACAACTGTCTTAATGCGTTTTCCCAGTTCCCCAAGTGTCTTAATGCGTTTTCCTGGTTCCCCAAGTGTCTTAATGCGTTTTCCCGGTTCCCCAAGTGTCTTAATGCGTTTTCCCGGTTCCCCAAGTGTCTTAATGCGTTTTCCTGGTTCCCCAAGTGTCTTAATGCGTTTTCCCGGTTCCCCAAGTGTCTTAATGCGATCGAACGTGCTATCCCTCCCCTGTTCTCTACTCTAACCCTAACCATTGGAGTTGCAGCCTAAACCTAATCCCAGGAGTTTGCGTTTTCCCCCTTTCCCAAGTAACTTGCCGAACCAACCCTGGTCTCCAAGTGTCTTAATGCGATCGAACGTGCTATCCCTCCCCTGTTCTCTACTCTAACCCTAACCATTGGAGTTGCAGCCTAAACCTAATCCCAGGAGTTTGCGTTTTCCCCCTTTCCCAAGTAACTTGCCGAACCAACCCTGGTCTCCAAGTGTCTTAATGACCCCTGGGGTTAGGGTTAGAGAAGTGTCTTAAAAACGCCACCCCCGGGTTAGGGTTAGGGTTAGGGTTAGGGTTAGGGTTAGGGTTCGACAACTGTCTTAATGCGTTTTCCCAGTTCCCCAAGTGTCTTAATGCGTTTTCCTGGTTCCCCAAGTGTCTTAATGCGTTTTCCCGGTTCCCCAAGTGTCTTAATGCGTTTTCCCGGTTCCCCAAGTGTCTTAATGCGTTTTCCTGGTTCCCCAAGTGTCTTAATGCGTTTTCCCGGTTCCCCAAGTGTCTTAATGCGTTTTCCCGGTTCCCCAAGTGTCTTAATGCGTTTTCCCGGTTCCCCAAGTGTCTTAATGCGATCGAACGTGCTATCCCTCCCCTGTTCTCTACTCTAACCCTAACCATTGGAGTTGCAGCCTAAACCTAATCCCAGGAGTTTGCGTTTTCCCCCTTTCCCAAGTAACTTGCCGAACCAACCCTGGTCTCCAAGTGTCTTAATGCGATCGAACGTGCTATCCCTCCCCTGTTCTCTACTCTAACCCTAACCATTGGAGTTGCAGCCTAAACCTAATCCCAGGAGTTTGCGTTTTCCCCCTTTCCCAAGTAACTTGCCGAACCAACCCTGGTCTCCAAGTGTCTTAATGACCCCTGGGGTTAGGGTTAGAGAAGTGTCTTAAAAACGCCACCCCCGGGTTAGGGTTAGGGTTAGGGTTAGGGTTAGGGTTAGGGTTAGGGTTAGGGTTCGACAACTGTCTTAATGCGTTTTCCCAGTTCCCCAAGTGTCTTAATGCGTTTTCCTGGTTCCCCAAGTGTCTTAATGCGTTTTCCCGGTTCCCCAAGTGTCTTAATGCGTTTTCCCGGTTCCCCAAGTGTCTTAATGCGTTTTCCTGGTTCCCCAAGTGTCTTAATGCGTTTTCCCGGTTCCCCAAGTGTCTTAATGCGATCGAACGTGCTATCCCTCCCCTGTTCTCTACTCTAACCCTAACCATTGGAGTTGCAGCCTAAACCTAATCCCAGGAGTTTGCGTTTTCCCCCTTTCCCAAGTAACTTGCCGAACCAACCCTGGTCTCCAAGTGTCTTAATGCGATCGAACGTGCTATCCCTCCCCTGTTCTCTACTCTAACCCTAACCATTGGAGTTGCAGCCTAAACCTAATCCCAGGAGTTTGCGTTTTCCCCCTTTCCCAAGTAACTTGCCGAACCAACCCTGGTCTCCAAGTGTCTTAATGACCCCTGGGGTTAGGGTTAGAGAAGTGTCTTAAAAACGCCACCCCCGGGTTAGGGTTAGGGTTAGGGTTAGGGTTAGGGTTAGGGTTAGGGTTAGGGTTCGACAACTGTCTTAATGCGTTTTCCCAGTTCCCCAAGTGTCTTAATGCGTTTTCCTGGTTCCCCAAGTGTCTTAATGCGTTTTCCCGGTTCCCCAAGTGTCTTAATGCGTTTTCCCGGTTCCCCAAGTGTCTTAATGCGTTTTCCTGGTTCCCCAAGTGTCTTAATGCGTTTTCCCGGTTCCCCAAGTGTCTTAATGCGTTTTCCCGGTTCCCCAAGTGTCTTAATGCGTTTTCCCGGTTCCCCAAGTGTCTTAATGCGATCGAACGTGCTATCCCTCCCCTGTTCTCTACTCTAACCCTAACCATTGGAGTTGCAGCCTAAACCTAATCCCAGGAGTTTGCGTTTTCCCCCTTTCCCAAGTAACTTGCCGAACCAACCCTGGTCTCCAAGTGTCTTAATGCGATCGAACGTGCTATCCCTCCCCTGTTCTCTACTCTAACCCTAACCATTGGAGTTGCAGCCTAAACCTAATCCCAGGAGTTTGCGTTTTCCCCCTTTCCCAAGTAACTTGCCGAACCAACCCTGGTCTCCAAGTGTCTTAATGACCCCTGGGGTTAGGGTTAGAGAAGTGTCTTAAAAACGCCACCCCCGGGTTAGGGTTAGGGTTAGGGTTAGGGTTAGGGTTAGGGTTAGGGTTAGGGTTCGACAACTGTCTTAATGCGTTTTCCCAGTTCCCCAAGTGTCTTAATGCGTTTTCCTGGTTCCCCAAGTGTCTTAATGCGTTTTCCCGGTTCCCCAAGTGTCTTAATGCGTTTTCCCGGTTCCCCAAGTGTCTTAATGCGTTTTCCTGGTTCCCCAAGTGTCTTAATGCGTTTTCCCGGTTCCCCAAGTGTCTTAATGCGATCGAACGTGCTATCCCTCCCCTGTTCTCTACTCTAACCCTAACCATTGGAGTTGCAGCCTAAACCTAATCCCAGGAGTTTGCGTTTTCCCCCTTTCCCAAGTAACTTGCCGAACCAACCCTGGTCTCCAAGTGTCTTAATGCGATCGAACGTGCTATCCCTCCCCTGTTCTCTACTCTAACCCTAACCATTGGAGTTGCAGCCTAAACCTAATCCCAGGAGTTTGCGTTTTCCCCCTTTCCCAAGTAACTTGCCGAACCAACCCTGGTCTCCAAGTGTCTTAATGACCCCTGGGGTTAGGGTTAGAGAAGTGTCTTAAAAACGCCACCCCCGGGTTAGGGTTAGGGTTAGGGTTAGGGTTAGGGTTAGGGTTAGGGTTAGGGTTCGACAACTGTCTTAATGCGTTTTCCCAGTTCCCCAAGTGTCTTAATGCGTTTTCCTGGTTCCCCAAGTGTCTTAATGCGTTTTCCCGGTTCCCCAAGTGTCTTAATGCGTTTTCCCGGTTCCCCAAGTGTCTTAATGCGTTTTCCTGGTTCCCCAAGTGTCTTAATGCGTTTTCCCGGTTCCCCAAGTGTCTTAATGCGTTTTCCCGGTTCCCCAAGTGTCTTAATGCGTTTTCCCGGTTCCCCAAGTGTCTTAATGCGATCGAACGTGCTATCCCTCCCCTGTTCTCTACTCTAACCCTAACCATTGGAGTTGCAGCCTAAACCTAATCCCAGGAGTTTGCGTTTTCCCCCTTTCCCAAGTAACTTGCCGAACCAACCCTGGTCTCCAAGTGTCTTAATGCGATCGAACGTGCTATCCCTCCCCTGTTCTCTACTCTAACCCTAACCATTGGAGTTGCAGCCTAAACCTAATCCCAGGAGTTTGCGTTTTCCCCCTTTCCCAAGTAACTTGCCGAACCAACCCTGGTCTCCAAGTGTCTTAATGACCCCTGGGGTTAGGGTTAGAGAAGTGTCTTAAAAACGCCACCCCCGGGTTAGGGTTAGGGTTAGGGTTAGGGTTAGGGTTAGGGTTCGACAACTGTCTTAATGCGTTTTCCCAGTTCCCCAAGTGTCTTAATGCGTTTTCCTGGTTCCCCAAGTGTCTTAATGCGTTTTCCCGGTTCCCCAAGTGTCTTAATGCGTTTTCCCGGTTCCCCAAGTGTCTTAATGCGTTTTCCTGGTTCCCCAAGTGTCTTAATGCGTTTTCCCGGTTCCCCAAGTGTCTTAATGCGATCGAACGTGCTATCCCTCCCCTGTTCTCTACTCTAACCCTAACCATTGGAGTTGCAGCCTAAACCTAATCCCAGGAGTTTGCGTTTTCCCCCTTTCCCAAGTAACTTGCCGAACCAACCCTGGTCTCCAAGTGTCTTAATGCGATCGAACGTGCTATCCCTCCCCTGTTCTCTACTCTAACCCTAACCATTGGAGTTGCAGCCTAAACCTAATCCCAGGAGTTTGCTTTTTTCCCCTTTCCCAAGTAACTTGCCGAACCAACCCTGGTCTCCAAGTGTCTTAATGACCCCTGGGGTTAGGGTTAGAGAAGTGTCTTAAAAACGCCACCCCCGGGTTAGGGTTAGGGTTAGGGTTAGGGTTAGGGTTAGGGTTCGACAACTGTCTTAATGCGTTTTCCCAGTTCCCCAAGTGTCTTAATGCGTTTTCCTGGTTCCCCAAGTGTCTTAATGCGTTTTCCCGGTTCCCCAAGTGTCTTAATGCGTTTTCCCGGTTCCCCAAGTGTCTTAATGCGTTTTCCTGGTTCCCCAAGTGTCTTAATGCGTTTTCCCGGTTCCCCAAGTGTCTTAATGCGTTTTCCCGGTTCCCCAAGTGTCTTAATGCGTTTTCCCGGTTCCCCAAGTGTCTTAATGCGATCGAACGTGCTATCCCTCCCCTGTTCTCTACTCTAACCCTAACCATTGGAGTTGCAGCCTAAACCTAATCCCAGGAGTTTGCGTTTTCCCCCTTTCCCAAGTAACTTGCCGAACCAACCCTGGTCTCCAAGTGTCTTAATGCGATCGAACGTGCTATCCCTCCCCTGTTCTCTACTCTAACCCTAACCATTGGAGTTGCAGCCTAAACCTAATCCCAGGAGTTTGCGTTTTCCCCCTTTCCCAAGTAACTTGCCGAACCAACCCTGGTCTCCAAGTGTCTTAATGACCCCTGGGGTTAGGGTTAGAGAAGTGTCTTAAAAACGCCACCCCCGGGTTAGGGTTAGGGTTAGGGTTAGGGTTAGGGTTAGGGTTCGACAACTGTCTTAATGCGTTTTCCCAGTTCCCCAAGTGTCTTAATGCGTTTTCCTGGTTCCCCAAGTGTCTTAATGCGTTTTCCCGGTTCCCCAAGTGTCTTAATGCGTTTTCCCGGTTCCCCAAGTGTCTTAATGCGTTTTCCTGGTTCCCCAAGTGTCTTAATGCGTTTTCCCGGTTCCCCAAGTGTCTTAATGCGTTTTCCCGGTTCCCCAAGTGTCTTAATGCGTTTTCCCGGTTCCCCAAGTGTCTTAATGCGATCGAACGTGCTATCCCTCCCCTGTTCTCTACTCTAACCCTAACCATTGGAGTTGCAGCCTAAACCTAATCCCAGGAGTTTGCGTTTTCCCCCTTTCCCAAGTAACTTGCCGAACCAACCCTGGTCTCCAAGTGTCTTAATGCGATCGAACGTGCTATCCCTCCCGTGTTCTCTACTCTAACCCTAACCATTGGAGTTGCAGCCTAAATCTAATCCCAGGAGTTTGCGTTTTCCCCCTTTCCCAAGTAACTTGCCGAACCAACCCTGGTCTCCAAGTGTCTTAATGACCCCTGGGGTTAGGGTTAGAGAAGTGTCTTAAAAACGCCACCCCCGGGTTAGGGTTAGGGTTAGGGTTAGGGTTAGGGTTAGGGTTAGGGTTAGGGTTAGGGTTCGACAACTGTCTTAATGCGTTTTCCCAGTTCCCCAAGTGTCTTAATGCGTTTTCCTGGTTCCCCAAGTGTCTTAATGCGTTTTCCCGGTTCCCCAAGTGTCTTAATGCGTTTTCCCGGTTCCCCAAGTGTCTTAATGCGTTTTCCCGGTTCCCCAAGTGTCTTAATGCGATCGAACGTGCTATCCCTCCCCTGTTCTCTACTCTAACCCTAACCATTGGAGTTGCAGCCTAAACCTAATCCCAGGAGTTTGCGTTTTCCCCCTTTCCCAAGTAACTTGCCGAACCAACCCTGGTCTCCAAGTGTCTTAATGCGATCGAACGTGCTATCCCTCCCCTGTTCTCTACTCTAACCCTAACCATTGGAGTTGCAGCCTAAACCTAATCCCAGGAGTTTGCGTTTTCCCCCTTTCCCAAGTAACTTGCCGAACCAACCCTGGTCTCCAAGTGTCTTAATGACCCCTGGGGTTAGGGTTAGAGAAGTGTCTTAAAAACGCCACCCCCGGGTTAGGGTTAGGGTTAGGGTTAGGGTTAGGGTTAGGGTTAGGGTTCGACAACTGTCTTAATGCGTTTTCCCAGTTCCCCAAGTGTCTTAATGCGTTTTCCTGGTTCCCCAAGTGTCTTAATGCGTTTTCCCGGTTCCCCAAGTGTCTTAATGCGTTTTCCCGGTTCCCCAAGTGTCTTAATGCGTTTTCCTGGTTCCCCAAGTGTCTTAATGCGTTTTCCCGGTTCCCCAAGTGTCTTAATGCGTTTTCCCGGTTCCCCAAGTGTCTTAATGCGTTTTCCCGGTTCCCCAAGTGTCTTAATGCGATCGAACGTGCTATCCCTCCCCTGTTCTCTACTCTAACCCTAACCATTGGAGTTGCAGCCTAAACCTAATCCCAGGAGTTTGCGTTTTCCCCCTTTCCCAAGTAACTTGCCGAACCAACCCTGGTCTCCAAGTGTCTTAATGCGATCGAACGTGCTATCCCTCCCGTGTTCTCTACTCTAACCCTAACCATTGGAGTTGCAGCCTAAATCTAATCCCAGGAGTTTGCGTTTTCCCCCTTTCCCAAGTAACTTGCCGAACCAACCCTGGTCTCCAAGTGTCTTAATGACCCCTGGGGTTAGGGTTAGAGAAGTGTCTTAAAAACGCCACCCCCGGGTTAGGGTTAGGGTTAGGGTTAGGGTTAGGGTTAGGGTTAGGGTTAGGGTTCGACAACTGTCTTAATGCGTTTTCCCAGTTCCCCAAGTGTCTTAATGCGTTTTCCTGGTTCCCCAAGTGTCTTAATGCGTTTTCCCGGTTCCCCAAGTGTCTTAATGCGTTTTCCCGGTTCCCCAAGTGTCTTAATGCGTTTTCCTGGTTCCCCAAGTGTCTTAATGCGTTTTCCCGGTTCCCCAAGTGTCTTAATGCGTTTTCCCGGTTCCCCAAGTGTCTTAATGCGTTTTCCCGGTTCCCCAAGTGTCTTAATGCGATCGAACGTGCTATCCCTCCCCTGTTCTCTACTCTAACCCTAACCATTGGAGTTGCAGCCTAAACCTAATCCCAGGAGTTTGCGTTTTCCCCCTTTCCCAAGTAACTTGCCGAACCAACCCTGGTCTCCAAGTGTCTTAATGCGATCGAACGTGCTATCCCTCCCCTGTTCTCTACTCTAACCCTAACCATTGGAGTTGCAGCCTAAACCTAATCCCAGGAGTTTGCGTTTTCCCCCTTTCCCAAGTAACTTGCCGAACCAACCCTGGTCTCCAAGTGTCTTAATGACCCCTGGGGTTAGGGTTAGAGAAGTGTCTTAAAAACGCCACCCCCGGGTTAGGGTTAGGGTTAGGGTTAGGGTTAGGGTTAGGGTTAGGGTTCGACAACTGTCTTAATGCGTTTTCCCAGTTCCCCAAGTGTCTTAATGCGTTTTCCTGGTTCCCCAAGTGTCTTAATGCGTTTTCCCGGTTCCCCAAGTGTCTTAATGCGTTTTCCCGGTTCCCCAAGTGTCTTAATGCGTTTTCCTGGTTCCCCAAGTGTCTTAATGCGTTTTCCCGGTTCCCCAAGTGTCTTAATGCGTTTTCCCGGTTCCCCAAGTGTCTTAATGCGTTTTCCCGGTTCCCCAAGTGTCTTAATGCGATCGAACGTGCTATCCCTCCCCTGTTCTCTACTCTAACCCTAACCATTGGAGTTGCAGCCTAAACCTAATCCCAGGAGTTTGCGTTTTCCCCCTTTCCCAAGTAACTTGCCGAACCAACCCTGGTCTCCAAGTGTCTTAATGCGATCGAACGTGCTATCCCTCCCCTGTTCTCTACTCTAACCCTAACCATTGGAGTTGCAGCCTAAACCTAATCCCAGGAGTTTGCGTTTTCCCCCTTTCCCAAGTAACTTGCCGAACCAACCCTGGTCTCCAAGTGTCTTAATGACCCCTGGGGTTAGGGTTAGAGAAGTGTCTTAAAAACGCCACCCCCGGGTTAGGGTTAGGGTTAGGGTTAGGGTTAGGGTTAGGGTTAGGGTTAGGGTTCGACAACTGTCTTAATGCGTTTTCCCAGTTCCCCAAGTGTCTTAATGCGTTTTCCTGGTTCCCCAAGTGTCTTAATGCGTTTTCCCGGTTCCCCAAGTGTCTTAATGCGTTTTCCCGGTTCCCCAAGTGTCTTAATGCGTTTTCCTGGTTCCCCAAGTGTCTTAATGCGTTTTCCCGGTTCCCCAAGTGTCTTAATGCGTTTTCCCGGTTCCCCAAGTGTCTTAATGCGTTTTCCCGGTTCCCCAAGTGTCTTAATGTGATCGAACGTGCTATCCCTCCCCTGTTCTCTACTCTAACCCTAACCATTGGAGTTGCAGCCTAAACCTAATCCCAGGAGTTTGCGTTTTCCCCCTTTCCCAAGTAACTTGCCGAACCAACCCTGGTCTCCAAGTGTCTTAATGCGATCGAACGTGCTATCCCTCCCCTGTTCTCTACTCTAACCCTAACCATTGGAGTTGCAGCCTAAACCTAATCCCAGGAGTTTGCGTTTTCCCCCTTTCCCAAGTAACTTGCCGAACCAACCCTGGTCTCCAAGTGTCTTAATGACCCCTGGGGTTAGGGTTAGAGAAGTGTCTTAAAAACGCCACCCCCGGGTTAGGGTTAGGGTTAGGGTTAGGGTTAGGGTTAGGGTTAGGGTTCGACAACTGTCTTAATGCGTTTTCCCAGTTCCCCAAGTGTCTTAATGCGTTTTCCTGGTTCCCCAAGTGTCTTAATGCGTTTTCCCGGTTCCCCAAGTGTCTTAATGCGTTTTCCCGGTTCCCCAAGTGTCTTAATGCGTTTTCCTGGTTCCCCAAGTGTCTTAATGCGTTTTCCCGGTTCCCCAAGTGTCTTAATGCGTTTTCCCGGTTCCCCAAGTGTCTTAATGCGTTTTCCCGGTTCCCCAAGTGTCTTAATGCGATCGAACGTGCTATCCCTCCCCTGTTCTCTACTCTAACCCTAACCATTGGAGTTGCAGCCTAAACCTAATCCCAGGAGTTTGCGTTTTCCCCCTTTCCCAAGTAACTTGCCGAACCAACCCTGGTCTCCAAGTGTCTTAATGCGATCGAACGTGCTATCCCTCCCCTGTTCTCTACTCTAACCCTAACCATTGGAGTTGCAGCCTAAACCTAATTCCAGGAGTTTGCGTTTTCCCCCTTTCCCAAGTAACTTGCCGAACCAACCCTGGTCTCCAAGTGTCTTAATGACCCCTGGGGTTAGGGTTAGAGAAGTGTCTTAAAAACGCCACCCCCGGGTTAGGGTTAGGGTTAGGGTTAGGGTTAGGGTTAGGGTTAGGGTTCGACAACTGTCTTAATGCGTTTTCCCAGTTCCCCAAGTGTCTTAATGCGTTTTCCTGGTTCCCCAAGTGTCTTAATGCGTTTTCCCGGTTCCCCAAGTGTCTTAATGCGTTTTCCCGGTTCCCCAAGTGTCTTAATGCGTTTTCCTGGTTCCCCAAGTGTCTTAATGCGTTTTCCCGGTTCCCCAAGTGTCTTAATGCGTTTTCCCGGTTCCCCAAGTGTCTTAATGCGTTTTCCCGGTTCCCCAAGTGTCTTAATGCGATCGAACGTGCTATCCCTCCCCTGTTCTCTACTCTAACCCTAACCATTGGAGTTGCAGCCTAAACCTAATCCCAGGAGTTTGCGTTTTCCCCCTTTCCCAAGTAACTTGCCGAACCAACCCTGGTCTCCAAGTGTCTTAATGCGATCGAACGTGCTATCCCTCCCCTGTTCTCTACTCTAACCCTAACCATTGGAGTTGCAGCCTAAACCTAATCCCAGGAGTTTGCGTTTTCCCCCTTTCCCAAGTAACTTGCCGAACCAACCCTGGTCTCCAAGTGTCTTAATGACCCCTGGGGTTAGGGTTAGAGAAGTGTCTTAAAAACGCCACCCCCGGGTTAGGGTTAGGGTTAGGGTTAGGGTTAGGGTTAGGGTTAGGGTTAGGGTTCGACAACTGTCTTAATGCGTTTTCCCAGTTCCCCAAGTGTCTTAATGCGTTTTCCTGGTTCCCCAAGTGTCTTAATGCGTTTTCCCGGTTCCCCAAGTGTCTTAATGCGTTTTCCCGGTTCCCCAAGTGTCTTAATGCGTTTTCCTGGTTCCCCAAGTGTCTTAATGCGTTTTCCCGGTTCCCCAAGTGTCTTAATGCGTTTTCCCGGTTCCCCAAGTGTCTTAATGCGTTTTCCCGGTTCCCCAAGTGTCTTAATGCGATCGAACGTGCTATCCCTCCCCTGTTCTCTACTCTAACCCTAACCATTGGAGTTGCAGCCTAAACCTAATCCCAGGAGTTTGCGTTTTCCCCCTTTCCCAAGTAACTTGCCGAACCAACCCTGGTCTCCAAGTGTCTTAATGCGATCGAACGTGCTATCCCTCCCCTGTTCTCTACTCTAACCCTAACCATTGGAGTTGCAGCCTAAACCTAATCCCAGGAGTTTGCGTTTTCCCCCTTTCCCAAGTAACTTGCCGAACCAACCCTGGTCTCCAAGTGTCTTAATGACCCCTGGGGTTAGGGTTAGAGAAGTGTCTTAAAAACGCCACCCCCGGGTTAGGGTTAGGGTTAGGGTTAGGGTTAGGGTTCGACAACTGTCTTAATGCGTTTTCCCAGTTCCCCAAGTGTCTTAATGCGTTTTCCTGGTTCCCCAAGTGTCTTAATGCGTTTTCCCGGTTCCCCAAGTGTCTTAATGCGTTTTCCCGGTTCCCCAAGTGTCTTAATGCGTTTTCCTGGTTCCCCAAGTGTCTTAATGCGTTTTCCCGGTTCCCCAAGTGTCTTAATGCGTTTTCCCGGTTCCCCAAGTGTCTTAATGCGTTTTCCCGGTTCCCCAAGTGTCTTAATGCGATCGAACGTGCTATCCCTCCCCTGTTCTCTACTCTAACCCTAACCATTGGAGTTGCAGCCTAAACCTAATCCCAGGAGTTTGCGTTTTCCCCCTTTCCCAAGTAACTTGCCGAACCAACCCTGGTCTCCAAGTGTCTTAATGCGATCGAACGTGCTATCCCTCCCCTGTTCTCTACTCTAACCCTAACCATTGGAGTTGCAGCCTAAACCTAATCCCAGGAGTTTGCGTTTTCCCCCTTTCCCAAGTAACTTGCCGAACCAACCCTGGTCTCCAAGTGTCTTAATGACCCCTGGGGTTAGGGTTAGAGAAGTGTCTTAAAAACGCCACCCCCGGGTTAGGGTTAGGGTTAGGGTTAGGGTTAGGGTTAGGGTTAGGGTTAGGGTTCGACAACTGTCTTAATGCGTTTTCCCAGTTCCCCAAGTGTCTTAATGCGTTTTCCTGGTTCCCCAAGTGTCTTAATGCGTTTTCCCGGTTCCCCAAGTGTCTTAATGCGTTTTCCCGGTTCCCCAAGTGTCTTAATGCGTTTTCCTGGTTCCCCAAGTGTCTTAATGCGTTTTCCCGGTTCCCCAAGTGTCTTAATGCGTTTTCCCGGTTCCCCAAGTGTCTTAATGCGTTTTCCCGGTTCCCCAAGTGTCTTAATGCGATCGAACGTGCTATCCCTCCCCTGTTCTCTACTCTAACCCTAACCATTGGAGTTGCAGCCTAAACCTAATCCCAGGAGTTTGCGTTTTCCCCCTTTCCCAAGTAACTTGCCGAACCAACCCTGGTCTCCAAGTGTCTTAATGCGATCGAACGTGCTATCCCTCCCCTGTTCTCTACTCTAACCCTAACCATTGGAGTTGCAGCCTAAACCTAATCCCAGGAGTTTGCGTTTTCCCCCTTTCCCAAGTAACTTGCCGAACCAACCCTGGTCTCCAAGTGTCTTAATGACCCCTGGGGTTAGGGTTAGAGAAGTGTCTTAAAAACGCCACCCCCGGGTTAGGGTTAGGGTTAGGGTTAGGGTTAGGGTTAGGGTTCGACAACTGTCTTAATGCGTTTTCCCAGTTCCCCAAGTGTCTTAATGCGTTTTCCTGGTTCCCCAAGTGTCTTAATGCGTTTTCCCGGTTCCCCAAGTGTCTTAATGCGTTTTCCCGGTTCCCCAAGTGTCTTAATGCGTTTTCCTGGTTCCCCAAGTGTCTTAATGCGTTTTCCCGGTTCCCCAAGTGTCTTAATGCGTTTTCCCGGTTCCCCAAGTGTCTTAATGCGTTTTCCCGGTTCCCCAAGTGTCTTAATGCGATCGAACGTGCTATCCCTCCCCTGTTCTCTACTCTAACCCTAACCATTGGAGTTGCAGCCTAAACCTAATCCCAGGAGTTTGCGTTTTCCCCCTTTCCCAAGTAACTTGCCGAACCAACCCTGGTCTCCAAGTGTCTTAATGCGATCGAACGTGCTATCCCTCCCCTGTTCTCTACTCTAACCCTAACCATTGGAGTTGCAGCCTAAACCTAATCCCAGGAGTTTGCGTTTTCCCCCTTTCCCAAGTAACTTGCCGAACCAACCCTGGTCTCCAAGTGTCTTAATGACCCCTGGGGTTAGGGTTAGAGAAGTGTCTTAAAAACGCCACCCCCGGGTTAGGGTTAGGGTTAGGGTTAGGGTTAGGGTTAGGGTTCGACAACTGTCTTAATGCGTTTTCCCAGTTCCCCAAGTGTCTTAATGCGTTTTCCTGGTTCCCCAAGTGTCTTAATGCGTTTTCCCGGTTCCCCAAGTGTCTTAATGCGTTTTCCCGGTTCCCCAAGTGTCTTAATGCGTTTTCCTGGTTCCCCAAGTGTCTTAATGCGTTTTCCCGGTTCCCCAAGTGTCTTAATGCGTTTTCCCGGTTCCCCAAGTGTCTTAATGCGTTTTCCCGGTTCCCCAAGTGTCTTAATGCGATCGAACGTGCTATCCCTCCCCTGTTCTCTACTCTAACCCTAACCATTGGAGTTGCAGCCTAAACCTAATCCCAGGAGTTTGCGTTTTCCCCCTTTCCCAAGTAACTTGCCGAACCAACCCTGGTCTCCAAGTGTCTTAATGCGATCGAACGTGCTATCCCTCCCCTGTTCTCTACTCTAACCCTAACCATTGGAGTTGCAGCCTAAACCTAATCCCAGGAGTTTGCGTTTTCCCCCTTTCCCAAGTAACTTGCCGAACCAACCCTGGTCTCCAAGTGTCTTAATGACCCCTGGGGTTAGGGTTAGAGAAGTGTCTTAAAAACGCCACCCCCGGGTTAGGGTTAGGGTTAGGGTTAGGGTTAGGGTTAGGGTTCGACAACTGTCTTAATGCGTTTTCCCAGTTCCCCAAGTGTCTTAATGCGTTTTCCTGGTTCCCCAAGTGTCTTAATGCGTTTTCCCGGTTCCCCAAGTGTCTTAATGCGTTTTCCCGGTTCCCCAAGTGTCTTAATGCGTTTTCCTGGTTCCCCAAGTGTCTTAATGCGTTTTCCCGGTTCCCCAAGTGTCTTAATGCGTTTTCCCGGTTCCCCAAGTGTCTTAATGCGTTTTCCCGGTTCCCCAAGTGTCTTAATGCGATCGAACGTGCTATCCCTCCCCTGTTCTCTACTCTAACCCTAACCATTGGAGTTGCAGCCTAAACCTAATCCCAGGAGTTTGCGTTTTCCCCCTTTCCCAAGTAACTTGCCGAACCAACCCTGGTCTCCAAGTGTCTTAATGCGATCGAACGTGCTATCCCTCCCCTGTTCTCTACTCTAACCCTAACCATTGGAGTTGCAGCCTAAACCTAATCCCAGGAGTTTGCGTTTTCCCCCTTTCCCAAGTAACTTGCCGAACCAACCCTGGTCTCCAAGTGTCTTAATGACCCCTGGGGTTAGGGTTAGAGAAGTGTCTTAAAAACGCCACCCCCGGGTTAGGGTTAGGGTTAGGGTTAGGGTTAGGGTTAGGGTTAGGGTTAGGGTTCGACAACTGTCTTAATGCGTTTTCCCAGTTCCCCAAGTGTCTTAATGCGTTTTCCTGGTTCCCCAAGTGTCTTAATGCGTTTTCCCGGTTCCCCAAGTGTCTTAATGCGTTTTCCCGGTTCCCCAAGTGTCTTAATGCGTTTTCCTGGTTCCCCAAGTGTCTTAATGCGTTTTCCCGGTTCCCCAAGTGTCTTAATGCGTTTTCCCGGTTCCCCAAGTGTCTTAATGCGATCGAACGTGCTATCCCTCCCCTGTTCTCTACTCTAACCCTAACCATTGGAGTTGCAGCCTAAACCTAATCCCAGGAGTTTGCGTTTTCCCCCTTTCCCAAGTAACTTGCCGAACCAACCCTGGTCTCCAAGTGTCTTAATGCGATCGAACGTGCTATCCCTCCCCTGTTCTCTACTCTAACCCTAACCATTGGAGTTGCAGCCTAAACCTAATCCCAGGAGTTTGCGTTTTCCCCCTTTCCCAAGTAACTTGCCGAACCAACCCTGGTCTCCAAGTGTCTTAATGACCCCTGGGGTTAGGGTTAGAGAAGTGTCTTAAAAACGCCACCCCCGGGTTAGGGTTAGGGTTAGGGTTAGGGTTAGGGTTAGGGTTAGGGTTAGGGTTCGACAACTGTCTTAATGCGTTTTCCCAGTTCCCCAAGTGTCTTAATGCGTTTTCCTGGTTCCCCAAGTGTCTTAATGCGTTTTCCCGGTTCCCCAAGTGTCTTAATGCGTTTTCCCGGTTCCCCAAGTGTCTTAATGCGTTTTCCTGGTTCCCCAAGTGTCTTAATGCGTTTTCCCGGTTCCCCAAGTGTCTTAATGCGTTTTCCCGGTTCCCCAAGTGTCTTAATGCGTTTTCCCGGTTCCCCAAGTGTCTTAATGCGATCGAACGTGCTATCCCTCCCCTGTTCTCTACTCTAACCCTAACCATTGGAGTTGCAGCCTAAACCTAATCCCAGGAGTTTGCGTTTTCCCCCTTTCCCAAGTAACTTGCCGAACCAACCCTGGTCTCCAAGTGTCTTAATGCGATCGAACGTGCTATCCCTCCCCTGTTCTCTACTCTAACCCTAACCATTGGAGTTGCAGCCTAAACCTAATCCCAGGAGTTTGCGTTTTCCCCCTTTCCCAAGTAACTTGCCAAACCAACCCTGGTCTCCAAGTGTCTTAATGACCCCTGGGGTTAGGGTTAGAGAAGTGTCTTAAAAACGCCACCCCCGGGTTAGGGTTAGGGTTAGGGTTAGGGTTAGTGTTAGGGTTAGGGTTAGGGTTAGGGTTCGACAACTGTCTTAATGCGTTTTCCCAGTTCCCCAAGTGTCTTAATGCGTTTTCCTGGTTCCCCAAGTGTCTTAATGCGTTTTCCCGGTTCCCCAAGTGTCTTAATGCGTTTTCCCGGTTCCCCAAGTGTCTTAATGCGTTTTCCTGGTTCCCCAAGTGTCTTAATGCGTTTTCCCGGTTCCCCAAGTGTCTTAATGCGTTTTCCCGGTTCCCCAAGTGTCTTAATGCGTTTTCCCGGTTCCCCAAGTGTCTTAATGCGATCGAACGTGCTATCCCTCCCCTGTTCTCTACTCTAACCCTAACCATTGGAGTTGCAGCCTAAACCTAATCCCAGGAGTTTGCGTTTTCCCCCTTTCCCAAGTAACTTGCCGAACCAACCCTGGTCTCCAAGTGTCTTAATGCGATCGAACGTGCTATCCCTCCCCTGTTCTCTACTCTAACCCTAACCATTGGAGTTGCAGCCTAAACCTAATCCCAGGAGTTTGCGTTTTCCCCCTTTCCCAAGTAACTTGCCGAACCAACCCTGGTCTCCAAGTGTCTTAATGACCCCTGGGGTTAGGGTTAGAGAAGTGTCTTAAAAACGCCACCCCCGGGTTAGGGTTAGGGTTAGGGTTAGGGTTAGGGTTAGGGTTAGGGTTCGACAACTGTCTTAATGCGTTTTCCCAGTTCCCCAAGTGTCTTAATGCGTTTTCCTGGTTCCCCAAGTGTCTTAATGCGTTTTCCCGGTTCCCCAAGTGTCTTAATGCGTTTTCCCGGTTCCCCAAGTGTCTTAATGCGTTTTCCTGGTTCCCCAAGTGTCTTAATGCGTTTTCCCGGTTCCCCAAGTGTCTTAATGCGTTTTCCCGGTTCCCCAAGTGTCTTAATGCGTTTTCCCGGTTCCCCAAGTGTCTTAATGCGATCGAACGTGCTATCCCTCCCCTGTTCTCTACTCTAACCCTAACCATTGGAGTTGCAGCCTAAACCTAATCCCAGGAGTTTGCGTTTTCCCCCTTTCCCAAGTAACTTGCCGAACCAACCCTGGTCTCCAAGTGTCTTAATGCGATCGAACGTGCTATCCCTCCCCTGTTCTCTACTCTAACCCTAACCATTGGAGTTGCAGCCTAAACCTAATCCCAGGAGTTTGCGTTTTCCCCCTTTCCCAAGTAACTTGCCGAACCAACCCTGGTCTCCAAGTGTCTTAATGACCCCTGGGGTTAGGGTTAGAGAAGTGTCTTAAAAACGCCACCCCCGGGTTAGGGTTAGGGTTAGGGTTAGGGTTAGGGTTAGGGTTCGACAACTGTCTTAATGCGTTTTCCCAGTTCCCCAAGTGTCTTAATGCGTTTTCCTGGTTCCCCAAGTGTCTTAATGCGTTTTCCCGGTTCCCCAAGTGTCTTAATGCGTTTTCCCGGTTCCCCAAGTGTCTTAATGCGTTTTCCTGGTTCCCCAAGTGTCTTAATGCGTTTTCCCGGTTCCCCAAGTGTCTTAATGCGTTTTCCCGGTTCCCCAAGTGTCTTAATGCGATCGAACGTGCTATCCCTCCCCTGTTCTCTACTCTAACCCTAACCATTGGAGTTGCAGCCTAAACCTAATCCCAGGAGTTTGCGTTTTCCCCCTTTCCCAAGTAACTTGCCGAACCAACCCTGGTCTCCAAGTGTCTTAATGCGATCGAACGTGCTATCCCTCCCCTGTTCTCTACTCTAACCCTAACCATTGGAGTTGCAGCCTAAACCTAATCCCAGGAGTTTGCGTTTTCCCCCTTTCCCAAGTAACTTGCCGAACCAACCCTGGTCTCCAAGTGTCTTAATGACCCCTGGGGTTAGGGTTAGAGAAGTGTCTTAAAAACGCCACCCCCGGGTTAGGGTTAGGGTTAGGGTTAGGGTTAGGGTTAGGGTTCGACAACTGTCTTAATGCGTTTTCCCAGTTCCCCAAGTGTCTTAATGCGTTTTCCTGGTTCCCCAAGTGTCTTAATGCGTTTTCCCGGTTCCCCAAGTGTCTTAATGCGTTTTCCCGGTTCCCCAAGTGTCTTAATGCGTTTTCCTGGTTCCCCAAGTGTCTTAATGCGTTTTCCCGGTTCCCCAAGTGTCTTAATGCGTTTTCCCGGTTCCCCAAGTGTCTTAATGCGTTTTCCCGGTTCCCCAAGTGTCTTAATGCGATCGAACGTGCTATCCCTCCCCTGTTCTCTACTCTAACCCTAACCATTGGAGTTGCAGCCTAAACCTAATCCCAGGAGTTTGCGTTTTCCCCCTTTCCCAAGTAACTTGCCGAACCAACCCTGGTCTCCAAGTGTCTTAATGCGATCGAACGTGCTATCCCTCCCCTGTTCTCTACTCTAACCCTAACCATTGGAGTTGCAGCCTAAACCTAATCCCAGGAGTTTGCGTTTTCCCCCTTTCCCAAGTAACTTGCCGAACCAACCCTGGTCTCCAAGTGTCTTAATGACCCCTGGGGTTAGGGTTAGAGAAGTGTCTTAAAAACGCCACCCCCGGGTTAGGGTTAGGGTTAGGGTTAGGGTTAGGGTTCGACAACTGTCTTAATGCGTTTTCCCAGTTCCCCAAGTGTCTTAATGCGTTTTCCTGGTTCCCCAAGTGTCTTAATGCGTTTTCCCGGTTCCCCAAGTGTCTTAATGCGTTTTCCCGGTTCCCCAAGTGTCTTAATGCGTTTTCCTGGTTCCCCAAGTGTCTTAATGCGTTTTCCCGGTTCCCCAAGTGTCTTAATGCGTTTTCCCGGTTCCCCAAGTGTCTTAATGCGTTTTCCCGGTTCCCCAAGTGTCTTAATGCGATCGAACGTGCTATCCCTCCCCTGTTCTCTACTCTAACCCTAACCATTGGAGTTGCAGCCTAAACCTAATCCCAGGAGTTTGCGTTTTCCCCCTTTCCCAAGTAACTTGCCGAACCAACCCTGGTCTCCAAGTGTCTTAATGCGATCGAACGTGCTATCCCTCCCCTGTTCTCTACTCTAACCCTAACCATTGGAGTTGCAGCCTAAACCTAATCCCAGGAGTTTGCGTTTTCCCCCTTTCCCAAGTAACTTGCCGAACCAACCCTGGTCTCCAAGTGTCTTAATGACCCCTGGGGTTAGGGTTAGAGAAGTGTCTTAAAAACGCCACCCCCGGGTTAGGGTTAGGGTTAGGGTTAGGGTTAGGGTTAGGGTTAGGGTTCGACAACTGTCTTAATGCGTTTTCCCAGTTCCCCAAGTGTCTTAATGCGTTTTCCTGGTTCCCCAAGTGTCTTAATGCGTTTTCCCGGTTCCCCAAGTGTCTTAATGCGTTTTCCCGGTTCCCCAAGTGTCTTAATGCGTTTTCCTGGTTCCCCAAGTGTCTTAATGCGTTTTCCCGGTTCCCCAAGTGTCTTAATGCGTTTTCCCGGTTCCCCAAGTGTCTTAATGCGTTTTCCCGGTTCCCCAAGTGTCTTAATGCGATCGAACGTGCTATCCCTCCCCTGTTCTCTACTCTAACCCTAACCATTGGAGTTGCAGCCTAAACCTAATCCCAGGAGTTTGCGTTTTCCCCCTTTCCCAAGTAACTTGCCGAACCAACCCTGGTCTCCAAGTGTCTTAATGCGATCGAACGTGCTATCCCTCCCCTGTTCTCTACTCTAACCCTAACCATTGGAGTTGCAGCCTAAACCTAATCCCAGGAGTTTGCGTTTTCCCCCTTTCCCAAGTAACTTGCCGAACCAACCCTGGTCTCCAAGTGTCTTAATGACCCCTGGGGTTAGGGTTAGAGAAGTGTCTTAAAAACGCCACCCCCGGGTTAGGGTTAGGGTTAGGGTTAGGGTTAGGGTTAGGGTTAGGGTTCGACAACTGTCTTAATGCGTTTTCCCAGTTCCCCAAGTGTCTTAATGCGTTTTCCTGGTTCCCCAAGTGTCTTAATGCGTTTTCCCGGTTCCCCAAGTGTCTTAATGCGTTTTCCCGGTTCCCCAAGTGTCTTAATGCGTTTTCCTGGTTCCCCAAGTGTCTTAATGCGTTTTCCCGGTTCCCCAAGTGTCTTAATGCGTTTTCCCGGTTCCCCAAGTGTCTTAATGCGTTTTCCCGGTTCCCCAAGTGTCTTAATGCGATCGAACGTGCTATCCCTCCCCTGTTCTCTACTCTAACCCTAACCATTGGAGTTGCAGCCTAAACCTAATCCCAGGAGTTTGCGTTTTCCCCCTTTCCCAAGTAACTTGCCGAACCAACCCTGGTCTCCAAGTGTCTTAATGCGATCGAACGTGCTATCCCTCCCCTGTTCTCTACTCTAACCCTAACCATTGGAGTTGCAGCCTAAACCTAATCCCAGGAGTTTGCGTTTTCCCCCTTTCCCAAGTAACTTGCCGAACCAACCCTGGTCTCCAAGTGTCTTAATGACCCCTGGGGTTAGGGTTAGAGAAGTGTCTTAAAAACGCCACCCCCGGGTTAGGGTTAGGGTTAGGGTTAGGGTTAGGGTTAGGGTTAGGGTTCGACAACTGTCTTAATGCGTTTTCCCAGTTCCCCAAGTGTCTTAATGCGTTTTCCTGGTTCCCCAAGTGTCTTAATGCGTTTTCCCGGTTCCCCAAGTGTCTTAATGCGTTTTCCCGGTTCCCCAAGTGTCTTAATGCGTTTTCCTGGTTCCCCAAGTGTCTTAATGCGTTTTCCCGGTTCCCCAAGTGTCTTAATGCGTTTTCCCGGTTCCCCAAGTGTCTTAATGCGTTTTCCCGGTTCCCCAAGTGTCTTAATGCGATCGAACGTGCTATCCCTCCCCTGTTCTCTACTCTAACCCTAACCATTGGAGTTGCAGCCTAAACCTAATCCCAGGAGTTTGCGTTTTCCCCCTTTCCCAAGTAACTTGCCGAACCAACCCTGGTCTCCAAGTGTCTTAATGCGATCGAACGTGCTATCCCTCCCCTGTTCTCTACTCTAACCCTAACCATTGGAGTTGCAGCCTAAACCTAATCCCAGGAGTTTGCGTTTTCCCCCTTTCCCAAGTAACTTGCCGAACCAACCCTGGTCTCCAAGTGTCTTAATGACCCCTGGGGTTAGGGTTAGAGAAGTGTCTTAAAAACGCCACCCCCGGGTTAGGGTTAGGGTTAGGGTTAGGGTTAGGGTTCGACAACTGTCTTAATGCGTTTTCCCAGTTCCCCAAGTGTCTTAATGCGTTTTCCTGGTTCCCCAAGTGTCTTAATGCGTTTTCCCGGTTCCCCAAGTGTCTTAATGCGTTTTCCCGGTTCCCCAAGTGTCTTAATGCGTTTTCCTGGTTCCCCAAGTGTCTTAATGCGTTTTCCCGGTTCCCCAAGTGTCTTAATGCGTTTTCCCGGTTCCCCAAGTGTCTTAATGCGATCGAACGTGCTATCCCTCCCCTGTTCTCTACTCTAACCCTAACCATTGGAGTTGCAGCCTAAACCTAATCCCAGGAGTTTGCGTTTTCCCCCTTTCCCAAGTAACTTGCCGAACCAACCCTGGTCTCCAAGTGTCTTAATGCGATCGAACGTGCTATCCCTCCCCTGTTCTCTACTCTAACCCTAACCATTGGAGTTGCAGCCTAAACCTAATCCCAGGAGTTTGCGTTTTCCCCCTTTCCCAAGTAACTTGCCGAACCAACCCTGGTCTCCAAGTGTCTTAATGACCCCTGGGGTTAGGGTTAGAGAAGTGTCTTAAAAACGCCACCCCCGGGTTAGGGTTAGGGTTAGGGTTAGGGTTAGGGTTAGGGTTAGGGTTCGACAACTGTCTTAATGCGTTTTCCCAGTTCCCCAAGTGTCTTAATGCGTTTTCCTGGTTCCCCAAGTGTCTTAATGCGTTTTCCCGGTTCCCCAAGTGTCTTAATGCGTTTTCCCGGTTCCCCAAGTGTCTTAATGCGTTTTCCTGGTTCCCCAAGTGTCTTAATGCGTTTTCCCGGTTCCCCAAGTGTCTTAATGCGTTTTCCCGGTTCCCCAAGTGTCTTAATGCGTTTTCCCGGTTCCCCAAGTGTCTTAATGCGATCGAACGTGCTATCCCTCCCCTGTTCTCTACTCTAACCCTAACCATTGGAGTTGCAGCCTAAACCTAATCCCAGGAGTTTGCGTTTTCCCCCTTTCCCAAGTAACTTGCCGAACCAACCCTGGTCTCCAAGTGTCTTAATGCAATCGAACGTGCTATCCCTCCCCTGTTCTCTACTCTAACCCTAACCATTGGAGTTGCAGCCTAAACCTAATCCCAGGAGTTTGCGTTTTCCCCCTTTCCCAAGTAACTTGCCGAACCAACCCTGGTCTCCAAGTGTCTTAATGACCCCTGGGGTTAGGGTTAGAGAAGTGTCTTAAAAACGCCACCCCCGGGTTAGGGTTAGGGTTAGGGTTAGGGTTAGGGTTAGGGTTAGGGTTCGACAACTGTCTTAATGCGTTTTCCCAGTTCCCCAAGTGTCTTAATGCGTTTTCCTGGTTCCCCAAGTGTCTTAATGCGTTTTCCCGGTTCCCCAAGTGTCTTAATGCGTTTTCCCGGTTCCCCAAGTGTCTTAATGCGTTTTCCTGGTTCCCCAAGTGTCTTAATGCGTTTTCCCGGTTCCCCAAGTGTCTTAATGCGTTTTCCCGGTTCCCCAAGTGTCTTAATGCGTTTTCCCGGTTCCCCAAGTGTCTTAATGCGATCGAACGTGCTATCCCTCCCCTGTTCTCTACTCTAACCCTAACCATTGGAGTTGCAGCCTAAACCTAATCCCAGGAGTTTGCGTTTTCCCCCTTTCCCAAGTAACTTGCCGAACCAACCCTGGTCTCCAAGTGTCTTAATGCGATCGAACGTGCTATCCCTCCCCTGTTCTCTACTCTAACCCTAACCATTGGAGTTGCAGCCTAAACCTAATCCCAGGAGTTTGCGTTTTCCCCCTTTCCCAAGTAACTTGCCGAACCAACCCTGGTCTCCAAGTGTCTTAATGACCCCTGGGGTTAGGGTTAGAGAAGTGTCTTAAAAACGCCACCCCCGGGTTAGGGTTAGGGTTAGGGTTAGGGTTAGGGTTAGGGTTAGGGTTAGGGTTCGACAACTGTCTTAATGCGTTTTCCCAGTTCCCCAAGTGTCTTAATGCGTTTTCCTGGTTCCCCAAGTGTCTTAATGCGTTTTCCCGGTTCCCCAAGTGTCTTAATGCGTTTTCCCGGTTCCCCAAGTGTCTTAATGCGTTTTCCTGGTTCCCCAAGTGTCTTAATGCGTTTTCCCGGTTCCCCAAGTGTCTTAATGCGTTTTCCCGGTTCCCCAAGTGTCTTAATGCGTTTTCCCGGTTCCCCAAGTGTCTTAATGCGATCGAACGTGCTATCCCTCCCCTGTTCTCTACTCTAACCCTAACCATTGGAGTTGCAGCCTAAACCTAATCCCAGGAGTTTGCGTTTTCCCCCTTTCCCAAGTAACTTGCCGAACCAACCCTGGTCTCCAAGTGTCTTAATGCGATCGAACGTGCTATCCCTCCCCTGTTCTCTACTCTAACCCTAACCATTGGAGTTGCAGCCTAAACCTAATCCCAGGAGTTTGCGTTTTCCCCCTTTCCCAAGTAACTTGCCGAACCAACCCTGGTCTCCAAGTGTCTTAATGACCCCTGGGGTTAGGGTTAGAGAAGTGTCTTAAAAACGCCACCCCCGGGTTAGGGTTAGGGTTAGGGTTAGGGTTAGGGTTAGGGTTCGACAACTGTCTTAATGCGTTTTCCCAGTTCCCCAAGTGTCTTAATGCGTTTTCCTGGTTCCCCAAGTGTCTTAATGCGTTTTCCCGGTTCCCCAAGTGTCTTAATGCGTTTTCCCGGTTCCCCAAGTGTCTTAATGCGTTTTCCTGGTTCCCCAAGTGTCTTAATGCGTTTTCCCGGTTCCCCAAGTGTCTTAATGCGTTTTCCCGGTTCCCCAAGTGTCTTAATGCGTTTTCCCGGTTCCCCAAGTGTCTTAATGCGATCGAACGTGCTATCCCTCCCCTGTTCTCTACTCTAACCCTAACCATTGGAGTTGCAGCCTAAACCTAATCCCAGGAGTTTGCGTTTTCCCCCTTTCCCAAGTAACTTGCCGAACCAACCCTGGTCTCCAAGTGTCTTAATGCGATCGAACGTGCTATCCCTCCCCTGTTCTCTACTCTAACCCTAACCATTGGAGTTGCAGCCTAAACCTAATCCCAGGAGTTTGCGTTTTCCCCCTTTCCCAAGTAACTTGCCGAACCAACCCTGGTCTCCAAGTGTCTTAATGACCCCTGGGGTTAGGGTTAGAGAAGTGTCTTAAAAACGCCACCCCCGGGTTAGGGTTAGGGTTAGGGTTAGGGTTAGGGTTAGGGTTAGGGTTCGACAACTGTCTTAATGCGTTTTCCCAGTTCCCCAAGTGTCTTAATGCGTTTTCCTGGTTCCCCAAGTGTCTTAATGCGTTTTCCCGGTTCCCCAAGTGTCTTAATGCGTTTTCCTGGTTCCCCCAGTGTCTTAATGCGTTTTCCCGGTTCCCCAAGTGTCTTAATGCGTTTTCCCGGTTCCCCAAGTGTCTTAATGCGTTTTCCCGGTTCCCCAAGTGTCTTAATGCGATCGAACGTGCTATCCCTCCCCTGTTCTCTACTCTAACCCTAATCATTGGAGTTGCAGCCTAAACCTAATCCCAGGAGTTTGCGTTTTCCCCCTTTCCCAAGTAACTTGCCGAACCAACCCTGGTCTCCAAGTGTCTTAATGCGATCGAACGTGCTATCCCTCCCCTGTTCTCTACTCTAACCCTAACCATTGGAGTTGCAGCCTAAACCTAATCCCAGGAGTTTGCGTTTTCCCCCTTTCCCAAGTAACTTGCCGAACCAACCCTGGTCTCCAAGTGTCTTAATGACCCCTGGGGTTAGGGTTAGAGAAGTGTCTTAAAAACGCCACCCCCGGGTTAGGGTTAGGGTTAGGGTTAGGGTTAGGGTTAGGGTTAGGGTTCGACAACTGTCTTAATGCGTTTTCCCAGTTCCCCAAGTGTCTTAATGCGTTTTCCTGGTTCCCCAAGTGTCTTAATGCGTTTTCCCGGTTCCCCAAGTGTCTTAATGCGTTTTCCCGGTTCCCCAAGTGTCTTAATGCGTTTTCCTGGTTCCCCAAGTGTCTTAATGCGTTTTCCCGGTTCCCCAAGTGTCTTAATGCGTTTTCCCGGTTCCCCAAGTGTCTTAATGCGTTTTCCCGGTTCCCCAAGTGTCTTAATGCGATCGAACGTGCTATCCCTCCCCTGTTCTCTACTCTAACCCTAACCATTGGAGTTGCAGCCTAAACCTAATCCCAGGAGTTTGCGTTTTCCCCCTTTCCCAAGTAACTTGCCGAACCAACCCTGGTCTCCAAGTGTCTTAATGCGATCGAACGTGCTATCCCTCCCCTGTTCTCTACTCTAACCCTAACCATTGGAGTTGCAGCCTAAACCTAATCCCAGGAGTTTGCGTTTTCCCCCTTTCCCAAGTAACTTGCCGAACCAACCCTGGTCTCCAAGTGTCTTAATGACCCCTGGGGTTAGGGTTAGAGAAGTGTCTTAAAAACGCCACCCCCGGGTTAGGGTTAGGGTTAGGGTTAGGGTTAGGGTTAGGGTTAGGGTTAGGGTTAGGGTTCGACAACTGTCTTAATGCGTTTTCCCAGTTCCCCAAGTGTCTTAATGCGTTTTCCTGGTTCCCCAAGTGTCTTAATGCGTTTTCCCGGTTCCCCAAGTGTCTTAATGCGTTTTCCCGGTTCCCCAAGTGTCTTAATGCGTTTTCCTGGTTCCCCAAGTGTCTTAATGCGTTTTCCCGGTTCCCCAAGTGTCTTAATGCGTTTTCCCGGTTCCCCAAGTGTCTTAATGCGTTTTCCCGGTTCCCCAAGTGTCTTAATGCAATCGAACGTGCTATCCCTCCCCTGTTCTCTACTCTAACCCTAACCATTGGAGTTGCAGCCTAAACCTAATCCCAGGAGTTTGCGTTTTCCCCCTTTCCCAAGTAACTTGCCGAACCAACCCTGGTCTCCAAGTGTCTTAATGCGATCGAACGTGCTATCCCTCCCCTGTTCTCTACTCTAACCCTAACCATTGGAGTTGCAGCCTAAACCTAATCCCAGGAGTTTGCGTTTTCCCCCTTTCCCAAGTAACTTGCCGAACCAACCCTGTTCTCCAAGTGTCTTAATGACCCCTGGGGTTAGGGTTAGAGAAGTGTCTTAAAAACGCCACCCCCGGGTTAGGGTTAGGGTTAGGGTTAGGGTTAGGGTTAGGGTTAGGGTTCGACAACTGTCTTAATGCGTTTTCCCAGTTCCCCAAGTGTCTTAATGCGTTTTCCTGGTTCCCCAAGTGTCTTAATGCGTTTTCCCGGTTCCCCAAGTGTCTTAATGCGTTTTCCCGGTTCCCCAAGTGTCTTAATGCGTTTTCCCGGTTCCCCAAGTGTCTTAATGCGTTTTCCCGGTTCCCCAAGTGTCTTAATGCGTTTTCCCGGTTCCCCAAGTGTCTTAATGCGTTTTCCCGGTTCCCCAAGTGTCTTAATGCGATCGAACGTGCTATCCCTCCCCTGTTCTCTACTCTAACCCTAACCATTGGAGTTGCAGCCTAAACCTAATCCCAGGAGTTTGCGTTTTCCCCCTTTCCCAAGTAACTTGCCGAACCAACCCTGGTCTCCAAGTGTCTTAATGCGATCGAACGTGCTATCCCTCCCCTGTTCTCTACTCTAACCCTAACCATTGGAGTTGCAGCCTAAACCTAATCCCAGGAGTTTGCGTTTTCCCCCTTTCCCAAGTAACTTGCCGAACCAACCCTGGTCTCCAAGTGTCTTAATGACCCCGGGGGTTAGGGTTAGAGAAGTGTCTTAAAAACGCCACCCCCGGGTTAGGGTTAGGGTTAGGGTTAGGGTTAGGGTTAGGGTTAGGGTTCGACAACTGTCTTAATGCGTTTTCCCAGTTCCCCAAGTGTCTTAATGCGTTTTCCTGGTTCCCCAAGTGTCTTAATGCGTTTTCCCGGTTCCCCAAGTGTCTTAATGCGTTTTCCCGGTTCCCCAAGTGTCTTAATGCGTTTTCCTGGTTCCCCAAGTGTCTTAATGCGTTTTCCCGGTTCCCCAAGTGTCTTAATGCGTTTTCCCGGTTCCCCAAGTGTCTTAATGCGTTTTCCCGGTTCCCCAAGTGTCTTAATGCGATCGAACGTGCTATCCCTCCCCTGTTCTCTACTCTAACCCTAACCATTGGAGTTGCAGCCTAAACCTAATCCCAGGAGTTTGCGTTTTCCCCCTTTCCCAAGTAACTTGCCGAACCAACCCTGGTCTCCAAGTGTCTTAATGCGATCGAACGTGCTATCCCTCCCCTGTTCTCTACTCTAACCCTAACCATTGGAGTTGCAGCCTAAACCTAATCCCAGGAGTTTGCGTTTTCCCCCTTTCCCAAGTAACTTGCCGAACCAACCCTGGTCTCCAAGTGTCTTAATGACCCCTGGGGTTAGGGTTAGAGAAGTGTCTTAAAAACGCCACCCCCGGGTTAGGGTTAGGGTTAGGGTTAGGGTTAGGGTTCGACAACTGTCTTAATGCGTTTTCCCAGTTCCCCAAGTGTCTTAATGCGTTTTCCTGGTTCCCCAAGTGTCTTAATGCGTTTTCCCGGTTCCCCAAGTGTCTTAATGCGTTTTCCCGGTTCCCCAAGTGTCTTAATGCGTTTTCCTGGTTCCCCAAGTGTCTTAATGCGTTTTCCCGGTTCCCCAAGTGTCTTAATGCGTTTTCCCGGTTCCCCAAGTGTCTTAATGCGTTTTCCCGGTTCCCCAAGTGTCTTAATGCGATCGAACGTGCTATCCCTCCCCTGTTCTCTACTCTAACCCTAACCATTGGAGTTGCAGCCTAAACCTAATCCCAGGAGTTTGCGTTTTCCCCCTTTCCCAAGTAACTTGCCGAACCAACCCTGGTCTCCAAGTGTCTTAATGCGATCGAACGTGCTATCCCTCCCCTGTTCTCTACTCTAACCCTAACCATTGGAGTTGCAGCCTAAACCTAATCCCAGGAGTTTGCGTTTTCCCCCTTTCCCAAGTAACTTGCCGAACCAACCCTGGTCTCCAAGTGTCTTAATGACCCCTGGGGTTAGGGTTAGAGAAGTGTCTTAAAAACGCCACCCCCGGGTTAGGGTTAGGGTTAGGGTTAGGGTTAGGGTTAGGGTTAGGGTTCGACAACTGTCTTAATGCGTTTTCCCAGTTCCCCAAGTGTCTTAATGCGTTTTCCTGGTTCCCCAAGTGTCTTAATGCGTTTTCCCGGTTCCCCAAGTGTCTTAATGCGTTTTCCCGGTTCCCCAAGTGTCTTAATGCGTTTTCCTGGTTCCCCAAGTGTCTTAATGCGTTTTCCCGGTTCCCCAAGTGTCTTAATGCGTTTTCCCGGTTCCCCAAGTGTCTTAATGCGTTTTCCCGGTTCCCCAAGTGTCTTAATGCGATCGAACGTGCTATCCCTCCCCTGTTCTCTACTCTAACCCTAACCATTGGAGTTGCAGCCTAAACCTAATCCCAGGAGTTTGCGTTTTCCCCCTTTCCCAAGTAACTTGCCGAACCAACCCTGGTCTCCAAGTGTCTTAATGCGATCGAACGTGCTATCCCTCCCCTGTTCTCTACTCTAACCCTAACCATTGGAGTTGCAGCCTAAACCTAATCCCAGGAGTTTGCGTTTTCCCCCTTTCCCAAGTAACTTGCCGAACCAACCCTGGTCTCCAAGTGTCTTAATGACCCCTGGGGTTAGGGTTAGAGAAGTGTCTTAAAAACGCCACCCCCGGGTTAGGGTTAGGGTTAGGGTTAGGGTTAGGGTTAGGGTTAGGGTTAGGGTTAGGGTTCGACAACTGTCTTAATGCGTTTTCCCAGTTCCCCAAGTGTCTTAATGCGTTTTCCTGGTTCCCCAAGTGTCTTAATGCGTTTTCCCGGTTCCCCAAGTGTCTTAATGCGTTTTCCCGGTTCCCCAAGTGTCTTAATGCGTTTTCCTGGTTCCCCAAGTGTCTTAATGCGTTTTCCCGGTTCCCCAAGTGTCTTAATGCGTTTTCCCGGTTCCCCAAGTGTCTTAATGCGTTTTCCCGGTTCCCCAAGTGTCTTAATGCGATCGAACGTGCTATCCCTCCCCTGTTCTCTACTCTAACCCTAACCATTGGAGTTGCAGCCTAAACCTAATCCCAGGAGTTTGCGTTTTCCCCCTTTCCCAAGTAACTTGCCGAACCAACCCTGGTCTCCAAGTGTCTTAATGCGATCGAACGTGCTATCCCTCCCCTGTTCTCTACTCTAACCCTAACCATTGGAGTTGCAGCCTAAACCTAATCCCAGGAGTTTGCGTTTTCCCCCTTTCCCAAGTAACTTGCCGAACCAACCCTGGTCTCCAAGTGTCTTAATGACCCCTGGGGTTAGGGTTAGAGAAGTGTCTTAAAAACGCCACCCCCGGGTTAGGGTTAGGGTTAGGGTTAGGGTTAGGGTTAGGGTTAGGGTTCGACAACTGTCTTAATGCGTTTTCCCAGTTCCCCAAGTGTCTTAATGCGTTTTCCTGGTTCCCCAAGTGTCTTAATGCGTTTTCCCGGTTCCCCAAGTGTCTTAATGCGTTTTCCCGGTTCCCCAAGTGTCTTAATGCGTTTTCCTGGTTCCCCAAGTGTCTTAATGCGTTTTCCCGGTTCCCCAAGTGTCTTAATGCGTTTTCCCGGTTCCCCTAGTGTCTTAATGCGTTTTCCCGGTTCCCCAAGTGTCTTAATGCGATCGAACGTGCTATCCCTCCCCTGTTCTCTACTCTAACCCTAACCATTGGAGTTGCAGCCTAAACCTAATCCCAGGAGTTTGCGTTTTCCCCCTTTCCCAAGTAACTTGCCGAACCAACCCTGGTCTCCAAGTGTCTTAATGCGATCGAACGTGCTATCCCTCCCCTGTTCTCTACTCTAACCCTAACCATTGGAGTTGCAGCCTAAACCTAATCCCAGGAGTTTGCGTTTTCCCCCTTTCCCAAGTAACTTGCCGAACCAACCCTGGTCTCCAAGTGTCTTAATGACCCCTGGGGTTAGGGTTAGAGAAGTGTCTTAAAAACGCCACCCCCGGGTTAGGGTTAGGGTTAGGGTTAGGGTTAGGGTTAGGGTTAGGGTTAGGGTTCGACAACTGTCTTAATGCGTTTTCCCAGTTCCCCAAGTGTCTTAATGCGTTTTCCTGGTTCCCCAAGTGTCTTAATGCGTTTTCCCGGTTCCCCAAGTGTCTTAATGCGTTTTCCCAGTTCCCCAAGTGTCTTAATGCGTTTTCCTGGTTCCCCAAGTGTCTTAATGCGTTTTCCCGGTTCCCCAAGTGTCTTAATGCGTTTTCCCGGTTCCCCAAGTGTCTTAATGCGTTTTCCCGGTTCCCCAAGTGTCTTAATGCGATCGAACGTGCTATCCCTCCCCTGTTCTCTACTCTAACCCTAACCATTGGCGTTGCAGCCTAAACCTAATCCCAGGAGTTTGCGTTTTCCCCCTTTCCCAAGTAACTTGCCGAACCAACCCTGGTCTCCAAGTGTCTTAATGCGATCGAACGTGCTATCCCTCCCCTGTTCTCTACTCTAACCCTAACCATTGGAGTTGCAGCCTAAACCTAATCCCAGGAGTTTGCGTTTTCCCCCTTTCCCAAGTAACTTGCCGAACCAACCCTGGTCTCCAAGTGTCTTAATGACCCCTGGGGTTAGGGTTAGAGAAGTGTCTTAAAAACGCCACCCCCGGGTTAGGGTTAGGGTTAGGGTTAGGGTTAGGGTTAGGGTTAGGGTTAGGGTTCGACAACTGTCTTAATGCGTTTTCCCAGTTCCCCAAGTGTCTTAATGCGTTTTCCTGGTTCCCCAAGTGTCTTAATGCGTTTTCCCGGTTCCCCAAGTGTCTTAATGCGTTTTCCCGGTTCCCCAAGTGTCTTAATGCGTTTTCCTGGTTCCCCAAGTGTCTTAATGCGTTTTCCCGGTTCCCCAAGTGTCTTAATGCGTTTTCCCGGTTCCCCAAGTGTCTTAATGCGTTTTCCCGGTTCCCCAAGTGTCTTAATGCGATCGAACGTGCTATCCCTCCCCTGTTCTCTACTCTAACCCTAACCATTGGAGTTGCAGCCTAAACCTAATCCCAGGAGTTTGCGTTTTCCCCCTTTCCCAAGTAACTTGCCGAACCAACCCTGGTCTCCAAGTGTCTTAATGCGATCGAACGTGCTATCCCTCCCCTGTTCTCTACTCTAACCCTAACCATTGGAGTTGCAGCCTAAACCTAATCCCAGGAGTTTGCGTTTTCCCCCTTTCCCAAGTAACTTGCCGAACCAACCCTGGTCTCCAAGTGTCTTAATGACCCCTGGGGTTAGGGTTAGAGAAGTGTCTTAAAAACGCCACCCCCGGGTTAGGGTTAGGGTTAGGGTTAGGGTTAGGGTTAGGGTTAGGGTTAGGGTTCGACAACTGTCTTAATGCGTTTTCCCAGTTCCCCAAGTGTCTTAATGCGTTTTCCTGGTTCCCCAAGTGTCTTAATGCGTTTTCCCGGTTCCCCAAGTGTCTTAATGCGTTTTCCCGGTTCCCCAAGTGTCTTAATGCGTTTTCCTGGTTCCCCAAGTGTCTTAATGCGTTTTCCCGGTTCCCCAAGTGTCTTAATGCGTTTTCCCGGTTCCCCAAGTGTCTTAATGCGTTTTCCCGGTTCCCCAAGTGTCTTAATGCGATCGAACGTGCTATCCCTCCCCTGTTCTCTATTCTAACCCTAACCATTGGAGTTGCAGCCTAAACCTAATCCCAGGAGTTTGCGTTTTCCCCCTTTCCCAAGTAACTTGCCGAACCAACCCTGGTCTCCAAGTGTCTTAATGCGATCGAACGTGCTATCCCTCCCCTGTTCTCTACTCTAACCCTAACCATTGGAGTTGCAGCCTAAACCTAATCCCAGGAGTTTGCGTTTTCCCCCTTTCCCAAGTAACTTGCCGAACCAACCCTGGTCTCCAAGTGTCTTAATGACCCCTGGGGTTAGGGTTAGAGAAGTGTCTTAAAAACGCCACCCCCGGGTTAGGGTTAGGGTTAGGGTTAGGGTTAGGGTTAGGGTTCGACAACTGTCTTAATGCGTTTTCCCAGTTCCCCAAGTGTCTTAATGCGTTTTCCTGGTTCCCCAAGTGTCTTAATGCGTTTTCCCGGTTCCCCAAGTGTCTTAATGCGTTTTCCCGGTTCCCCAAGTGTCTTAATGCGTTTTCCTGGTTCCCCAAGTGTCTTAATGCGTTTTCCCGGTTCCCCAAGTGTCTTAATGCGTTTTCCCGGTTCCCCTAGTGTCTTAATGCGTTTTCCCGGTTCCCCAAGTGTCTTAATGCGATCGAACGTGCTATCCCTCCCCTGTTCTCTACTCTAACCCTAACCATTGGAGTTGCAGCCTAAACCTAATCCCAGGAGTTTGCGTTTTCCCCCTTTCCCAAGTAACTTGCCGAACCAACCCTGGTCTCCAAGTGTCTTAATGCGATCGAACGTGCTATCCCTCCCCTGTTCTCTACTCTAACCCTAACCATTGGAGTTGCAGCCTAAACCTAATCCCAGGAGTTTGCGTTTTCCCCCTTTCCCAAGTAACTTGCCGAACCAACCCTGGTCTCCAAGTGTCTTAATGACCCCTGGGGTTAGGGTTAGAGAAGTGTCTTAAAAACGCCACCCCCGGGTTAGGGTTAGGGTTAGGGTTAGGGTTAGGGTTAGGGTTAGGGTTAGGGTTCGACAACTGTCTTAATGCGTTTTCCCAGTTCCCCAAGTGTCTTAATGCGTTTTCCTGGTTCCCCAAGTGTCTTAATGCGTTTTCCCGGTTCCCCAAGTGTCTTAATGCGTTTTCCCGGTTCCCCAAGTGTCTTAATGCGTTTTCCTGGTTCCCCAAGTGTCTTAATGCGTTTTCCCGGTTCCCCAAGTGTCTTAATGCGTTTTCCCGGTTCCCCAAGTGTCTTAATGCGTTTTCCCGGTTCCCCAAGTGTCTTAATGCGATCGAACGTGCTATCCCTCCCCTGTTCTCTACTCTAACCCTAACCATTGGAGTTGCAGCCTAAACCTAATCCCAGGAGTTTGCGTTTTCCCCCTTTCCCAAGTAACTTGCCGAACCAACCCTGGTCTCCAAGTGTCTTAATGCGATCGAACGTGCTATCCCTCCCCTGTTCTCTACTCTAACCCTAACCATTGGAGTTGCAGCCTAAACCTAATCCCAGGAGTTTGCGTTTTCCCCCTTTCCCAAGTAACTTCCCGAACCAACCCTGGTCTCCAAGTGTCTTAATGACCCCTGGGGTTAGGGTTAGAGAAGTGTCTTAAAAACGCCACCCCCGGGTTAGGGTTAGGGTTAGGGTTAGGGTTAGGGTTAGGGTTAGGGTTAGGGTTAGGGTTCGACAACTGTCTTAATGCGTTTTCCCAGTTCCCCAAGTGTCTTAATGCGTTTTCCTGGTTCCCCAAGTGTCTTAATGCGTTTTCCCGGTTCCCCAAGTGTCCTAATGCGTTTTCCCGGTTCCCCAAGTGTCTTAATGCGTTTTCCTGGTTCCCCAACTGTCTTAATGCGTTTTCCCGGTTCCCCAAGTGTCTTAATGCGTTTTCCCGGTTCCCCAAGTGTCTTAATGCGATCGAACGTGCTATCCCTCCCCTGTTCTCTACTCTAACCCTAACCATTGGAGTTGCAGCCTAAACCTAATCCCAGGAGTTTGCGTTTTCCCCCTTTCCCAAGTAACTTGCCGAACCAACCCTGGTCTCCAAGTGTCTTAATGCGATCGAACGTGCTATCCCTCCCCTGTTCTCTACTCTAACCCTAACCATTGGAGTTGCAGCCTAAACCTAATCCCAGGAGTTTGCGTTTTCCCCCTTTCCCAAGTAACTTGCCGAACCAACCCTGGTCTCCAAGTGTCTTAATGACCCCTGGGGTTGGGTTAGAGAAGTGTCTTAAAAACGCCACCCCCGGGTTAGGGTTAGGGTTAGGGTTAGGGTTAGGGTTAGGGTTAGGGTTCGACAACTGTCTTAATGCGTTTTCCCAGTTCCCCAAGTGTCTTAATGCGTTTTCCTGGTTCCCCAAGTGTCTTAATGCGTTTTCCCGGTTCCCCAAGTGTCTTAATGCGTTTTCCCGGTTCCCCAAGTGTCTTAATGCGTTTTCCTGGTTCCCCAACTGTCTTAATGCGTTTTCCCGGTTCCCCAAGTGTCTTAATGCGTTTTCCCGGTTCCCCAAGTGTCTTAATGCGATCGAACGTGCTATCCCTCCCCTGTTCTCTACTCTAACCCTAACCATTGGAGTTGCAGCCTAAACCTAATCCCAGGAGTTTGCGTTTTCCCCCTTTCCCAAGTAACTTGCCGAACCAACCCTGGTCTCCAAGTGTCTTAATGCGATCGAACGTGCTATCCCTCCCCTGTTCTCTACTCTAACCCTAACCATTGGAGTTGCAGCCTAAACCTAATCCCAGGAGTTTGCGTTTTCCCCCTTTCCCAAGTAACTTGCCGAACCAACCCTGGTCTCCAAGTGTCTTAATGACCCCTGGGGTTGGGTTAGAGAAGTGTCTTAAAAACGCCACCCCCGGGTTAGGGTTAGGGTTAGGGTTAGGGTTAGGGTTAGGGTTAGGGTTAGGGTTCGACAACTGTCTTAATGCGTTTTCCCAGTTCCCCAAGTGTCTTAATGCGTTTTCCTGGTTCCCCAAGTGTCTTAATGCGTTTTCCCGGTTCCCCAAGTGTCTTAATGCGTTTTCCCGGTTCCCCAAGTGTCTTAATGCGTTTTCCTGGTTCCCCAACTGTCTTAATGCGTTTTCCCGGTTCCCCAAGTGTCTTAATGCGTTTTCCCGGTTCCCCAAGTGTCTTAATGCGATCGAACGTGCTATCCCTCCCCTGTTCTCTACTCTAACCCTAACCATTGGAGTTGCAGCCTAAACCTAATCCCAGGAGTTTGCGTTTTCCCCCTTTCCCAAGTAACTTGCCGAACCAACCCTGGTCTCCAAGTGTCTTAATGCGATCGAACGTGCTATCCCTCCCCTGTTCTCTACTCTAACCCTAACCATTGGAGTTGCAGCCTAAACCTAATCCCAGGAGTTTGCGTTTTCCCCCTTTCCCAAGTAACTTCCCGAACCAACCCTGGTCTCCAAGTGTCTTAATGACCCCTGGGGTTAGGGTTAGAGAAGTGTCTTAAAAACGCCACCCCCGGGTTAGGGTTAGGGTTAGGGTTAGGGTTAGGGTTAGGGTTAGGGTTAGGGTTAGGGTTCGACAACTGTCTTAATGCGTTTTCCCAGTTCCCCAAGTGTCTTAATGCGTTTTCCTGGTTCCCCAAGTGTCTTAATGCGTTTTCCCGGTTCCCCAAGTGTCTTAATGCGTTTTCCCGGTTCCCCAAGTGTCTTAATGCGTTTTCCTGGTTCCCCAACTGTCTTAATGCGTTTTCCCGGTTCCCCAAGTGTCTTAATGCGTTTTCCCGGTTCCCCAAGTGTCTTAATGCGATCGAACGTGCTATCCCTCCCCTGTTCTCTACTCTAACCCTAACCATTGGAGTTGCAGCCTAAACCTAATCCCAGGAGTTTGCGTTTTCCCCCTTTCCCAAGTAACTTGCCGAACCAACCCTGGTCTCCAAGTGTCTTAATGCGATCGAACGTGCTATCCCTCCCCTGTTCTCTACTCTAACCCTAACCATTGGAGTTGCAGCCTAAACCTAATCCCAGGAGTTTGCGTTTTCCCCCTTTCCCAAGTAACTTGCCGAACCAACCCTGGTCTCCAAGTGTCTTAATGACCCCTGGGGTTGGGTTAGAGAAGTGTCTTAAAAACGCCACCCCCGGGTTAGGGTTAGGGTTAGGGTTAGGGTTAGGGTTAGGGTTAGGGTTCGACAACTGTCTTAATGCGTTTTCCCAGTTCCCCAAGTGTCTTAATGCGTTTTCCTGGTTCCCCAAGTGTCTTAATGCGTTTTCCCGGTTCCCCAAGTGTCTTAATGCGTTTTCCCGGTTCCCCAAGTGTCTTAATGCGTTTTCCTGGTTCCCCAACTGTCTTAATGCGTTTTCCCGGTTCCCCAAGTGTCTTAATGCGTTTTCCCGGTTCCCCAAGTGTCTTAATGCGATCGAACGTGCTATCCCTCCCCTGTTCTCTACTCTAACCCTAACCATTGGAGTTGCAGCCTAAACCTAATCCCAGGAGTTTGCGTTTTCCCCCTTTCCCAAGTAACTTGCCGAACCAACCCTGGTCTCCAAGTGTCTTAATGCGATCGAACGTGCTATCCCTCCCCTGTTCTCTACTCTAACCCTAACCATTGGAGTTGCAGCCTAAACCTAATCCCAGGAGTTTGCGTTTTCCCCCTTTCCCAAGTAACTTGCCGAACCAACCCTGGTCTCCAAGTGTCTTAATGACCCCTGGGGTTGGGTTAGAGAAGTGTCTTAAAAACGCCACCCCCGGGTTAGGGTTAGGGTTAGGGTTAGGGTTAGGGTTAGGGTTAGGGTTAGGGTTCGACAACTGTCTTAATGCGTTTTCCCAGTTCCCCAAGTGTCTTAATGCGTTTTCCTGGTTCCCCAAGTGTCTTAATGCGTTTTCCCGGTTCCCCAAGTGTCTTAATGCGTTTTCCCGGTTCCCCAAGTGTCTTAATGCGTTTTCCTGGTTCCCCAACTGTCTTAATGCGTTTTCCCGGTTCCCCAAGTGTCTTAATGCGTTTTCCCGGTTCCCCAAGTGTCTTAATGCGATCGAACGTGCTATCCCTCCCCTGTTCTCTACTCTAACCCTAACCATTGGAGTTGCAGCCTAAACCTAATCCCAGGAGTTTGCGTTTTCCCCCTTTCCCAAGTAACTTGCCGAACCAACCCTGGTCTCCAAGTGTCTTAATGCGATCGAACGTGCTATCCCTCCCCTGTTCTCTACTCTAACCCTAACCATTGGAGTTGCAGCCTAAACCTAATCCCAGGAGTTTGCGTTTTCCCCCTTTCCCAAGTAACTTGCCGAACCAACCCTGGTCTCCAAGTGTCTTAATGACCCCTGGGGTTGGGTTAGAGAAGTGTCTTAAAAACGCCACCCCCGGGTTAGGGTTAGGGTTAGGGTTAGGGTTAGGGTTAGGGTTAGGGTTCGACAACTGTCTTAATGCGTTTTCCCAGTTCCCCAAGTGTCTTAATGCGTTTTCCTGGTTCCCCAAGTGTCTTAATGCGTTTTCCCGGTTCCCCAAGTGTCTTAATGCGTTTTCCCGGTTCCCCAAGTGTCTTAATGCGTTTTCCTGGTTCCCCAACTGTCTTAATGCGTTTTCCCGGTTCCCCAAGTGTCTTAATGCGTTTTCCCGGTTCCCCAAGTGTCTTAATGCGATCGAACGTGCTATCCCTCCCCTGTTCTCTACTCTAACCCTAACCATTGGAGTTGCAGCCTAAACCTAATCCCAGGAGTTTGCGTTTTCCCCCTTTCCCAAGTAACTTGCCGAACCAACCCTGGTCTCCAAGTGTCTTAATGCGATCGAACGTGCTATCCCTCCCCTGTTCTCTACTCTAACCCTAACCATTGGAGTTGCAGCCTAAACCTAATCCCAGGAGTTTGCGTTTTCCCCCTTTCCCAAGTAACTTGCCGAACCAACCCTGGTCTCCAAGTGTCTTAATGACCCCTGGGGTTGGGTTAGAGAAGTGTCTTAAAAACGCCACCCCCGGGTTAGGGTTAGGGTTAGGGTTAGGGTTAGGGTTAGGGTTAGGGTTCGACAACTGTCTTAATGCGTTTTCCCAGTTCCCCAAGTGTCTTAATGCGTTTTCCTGGTTCCCCAAGTGTCTTAATGCGTTTTCCCGGTTCCCCAAGTGTCTTAATGCGTTTTCCCGGTTCCCCAAGTGTCTTAATGCGTTTTCCTGGTTCCCCAACTGTCTTAATGCGTTTTCCCGGTTCCCCAAGTGTCTTAATGCGTTTTCCCGGTTCCCCAAGTGTCTTAATGCGATCGAACGTGCTATCCCTCCCCTGTTCTCTACTCTAACCCTAACCATTGGAGTTGCAGCCTAAACCTAATCCCAGGAGTTTGCGTTTTCCCCCTTTCCCAAGTAACTTGCCGAACCAACCCTGGTCTCCAAGTGTCTTAATGCGATCGAACGTGCTATCCCTCCCCTGTTCTCTACTCTAACCCTAACCATTGGAGTTGCAGCCTAAACCTAATCCCAGGAGTTTGCGTTTTCCCCCTTTCCCAAGTAACTTGCCGAACCAACCCTGGTCTCCAAGTGTCTTAATGACCCCTGGGGTTGGGTTAGAGAAGTGTCTTAAAAACGCCACCCCCGGGTTAGGGTTAGGGTTAGGGTTAGGGTTAGGGTTAGGGTTAGGGTTCGACAACTGTCTTAATGCGTTTTCCCAGTTCCCCAAGTGTCTTAATGCGTTTTCCTGGTTCCCCAAGTGTCTTAATGCGTTTTCCCGGTTCCCCAAGTGTCTTAATGCGTTTTCCCGGTTCCCCAAGTGTCTTAATGCGTTTTCCTGGTTCCCCAAGTGTCTTAATGCGTTTTCCCGGTTCCCCAAGTGTCTTAATGCGTTTTCCTGGTTCCCCAAGTGTCTTAATGCGTTTTCCCGGTTCCCCAAGTGTCTTAATGCGATCGAACGTGCTATCCCTCCCCTGTTCTCTACTCTAACCCTAACCATTGGAGTTGCAGCCTAAACCTAATCCCAGGAGTTTGCGTTTTCCCCCTTTCCCAAGTAACTTGCCGAACCAACCCTGGTCTCCAAGTGTCTTAATGCGATCGAACGTGCTATCCCTCCCCTGTTCTCTACTCTAACCCTAACCATTGGAGTTGCAGCCTAAACCTAATCCCAGTAGTTTGCGTTTTCCCCCTTTCCCAAGTAACTTGCCGAACCAACCCTGGTCTCCAAGTGTCTTAATGACCCCTGGGGTTAGGGTTAGAGAAGTGTCTTAAAAACGCCACCCCCGGGTTAGGGTTAGGGTTAGGGTTAGGGTTAGGGTTAGGGTTAGGGTTCGACAACTGTCTTAATGCGTTTTCCCAGTTCCCCAAGTGTCTTAATGCGTTTTCCTGGTTCCCCAAGTGTCTTAATGCGTTTTCCCGGTTCCCCAAGTGTCTTAATGCGTTTTCCCGGTTCCCCAAGTGTCTTAATGCGTTTTCCTGGTTCCCCAAGTGTCTTAATGCGTTTTCCCGGTTCCCCAAGTGTCTTAATGCGTTTTCCTGGTTCCCCAAGTGTCTTAATGCGTTTTCCCGGTTCCCCAAGTGTCTTAATGCGATCGAACGTGCTATCCCTCCCCTGTTCTCTACTCTAACCCTAACCATTGGAGTTGCAGCCTAAACCTAATCCCAGGAGTTTGCGTTTTCCCCCTTTCCCAAGTAACTTGCCGAACCAACCCTGGTCTCCAAGTGTCTTAATGCGATCGAACGTGCTATCCCTCCCCTGTTCTCTACTCTAACCCTAACCATTGGAGTTGCAGCCTAAACCTAATCCCAGTAGTTTGCGTTTTCCCCCTTTCCCAAGTAACTTGCCGAACCAACCCTGGTCTCCAAGTGTCTTAATGACCCCTGGGGTTAGGGTTAGAGAAGTGTCTTAAAAACGCCACCCCCGGGTTAGGGTTAGGGTTAGGGTTAGGGTTAGGGTTAGGGTTAGGGTTCGACAACTGTCTTAATGCGTTTTCCCAGTTCCCCAAGTGTCTTAATGCGTTTTCCTGGTTCCCCAAGTGTCTTAATGCGTTTTCCCGGTTCCCCAAGTGTCTTAATGCGTTTTCCCGGTTCCCCAAGTGTCTTAATGCGTTTTCCTGGTTCCCCAAGTGTCTTAATGCGTTTTCCCGGTTCCCCAAGTGTCTTAATGCGTTTTCCTGGTTCCCCAAGTGTCTTAATGCGTTTTCCCGGTTCCCCAAGTGTCTTAATGCGATCGAACGTGCTATCCCTCCCCTGTTCTCTACTCTAACCCTAACCATTGGAGTTGCAGCCTAAACCTAATCCCAGGAGTTTGCGTTTTCCCCCTTTCCCAAGTAACTTGCCGAACCAACCCTGGTCTCCAAGTGTCTTAATGCGATCGAACGTGCTATCCCTCCCCTGTTCTCTACTCTAACCCTAACCATTGGAGTTGCAGCCTAAACCTAATCCCAGTAGTTTGCGTTTTCCCCCTTTCCCAAGTAACTTGCCGAACCAACCCTGGTCTCCAAGTGTCTTAATGACCCCTGGGGTTAGGGTTAGAGAAGTGTCTTAAAAACGCCACCCCCGGGTTAGGGTTAGGGTTAGGGTTAGGGTTAGGGTTAGGGTTCGACAACTGTCTTAATGCGTTTTCCCAGTTCCCCAAGTGTCTTAATGCGTTTTCCTGGTTCCCCAAGTGTCTTAATGCGTTTTCCCGGTTCCCCAAGTGTCTTAATGCGTTTTCCCGGTTCCCCAAGTGTCTTAATGCGTTTTCCTGGTTCCCCAAGTGTCTTAATGCGTTTTCCCGGTTCCCCAAGTGTCTTAATGCGTTTTCCTGGTTCCCCAAGTGTCTTAATGCGTTTTCCCGGTTCCCCAAGTGTCTTAATGCGATCGAACGTGCTATCCCTCCCCTGTTCTCTACTCTAACCCTAACCATTGGAGTTGCAGCCTAAACCTAATCCCAGGAGTTTGCGTTTTCCCCCTTTCCCAAGTAACTTGCCGAACCAACCCTGGTCTCCAAGTGTCTTAATGCGATCGAACGTGCTATCCCTCCCCTGTTCTCTACTCTAACCCTAACCATTGGAGTTGCAGCCTAAACCTAATCCCAGTAGTTTGCGTTTTCCCCCTTTCCCAAGTAACTTGCCGAACCAACCCTGGTCTCCAAGTGTCTTAATGACCCCTGGGGTTAGGGTTAGAGAAGTGTCTTAAAAACGCCACCCCCGGGTTAGGGTTAGGGTTAGGGTTAGGGTTAGGGTTAGGGTTAGGGTTAGGGTTCGACAACTGTCTTAATGCGTTTTCCCAGTTCCCCAAGTGTCTTAATGCGTTTTCCTGGTTCCCCAAGTGTCTTAATGCGTTTTCCCGGTTCCCCAAGTGTCTTAATGCGTTTTCCCGGTTCCCCAAGTGTCTTAATGCGTTTTCCTGGTTCCCCAAGTGTCTTAATGCGTTTTCCCGGTTCCCCAAGTGTCTTAATGCGTTTTCCTGGTTCCCCAAGTGTCTTAATGCGTTTTCCCGGTTCCCCAAGTGTCTTAATGCGATCGAACGTGCTATCCCTCCCCTGTTCTCTACTCTAACCCTAACCATTGGAGTTGCAGCCTAAACCTAATCCCAGGAGTTTGCGTTTTCCCCCTTTCCCAAGTAACTTGCCGAACCAACCCTGGTCTCCAAGTGTCTTAATGCGATCGAACGTGCTATCCCTCCCCTGTTCTCTACTCTAACCCTAACCATTGGAGTTGCAGCCTAAACCTAATCCCAGGAGTTTGCGTTTTCCCCCTTTCCCAAGTAACTTGCCGAACCAACCCTGGTCTCCAAGTGTCTTAATGACCCCTGGGGTTAGGGTTAGAGAAGTGTCTTAAAAACGCCACCCCCGGGTTAGGGTTAGGGTTAGGGTTAGGGTTAGGGTTAGGGTTAGGGTTAGGGTTAGGGTTCGACAACTGTCTTAATGCGTTTTCCCAGTTCCCCAAGTGTCTTAATGCGTTTTCCTGGTTCCCCAAGTGTCTTAATGCGTTTTCCCGGTTCCCCAAGTGTCTTAATGCGTTTTCCCGGTTCCCCAAGTGTCTTAATGCGTTTTCCTGGTTCCCCAAGTGTCTTAATGCGTTTTCCCGGTTCCCCAAGTGTCTTAATGCGTTTTCCTGGTTCCCCAAGTGTCTTAATGCGTTTTCCCGGTTCCCCAAGTGTCTTAATGCGATCGAACGTGCTATCCCTCCCCTGTTCTCTACTCTAACCCTAACCATTGGAGTTGCAGCCTAAACCTAATCCCAGGAGTTTGCGTTTTCCCCCTTTCCCAAGTAACTTGCCGAACCAACCCTGGTCTCCAAGTGTCTTAATGCGATCGAACGTGCTATCCCTCCCCTGTTCTCTACTCTAACCCTAACCATTGGAGTTGCAGCCTAAACCTAATCCCAGTAGTTTGCGTTTTCCCCCTTTCCCAAGTAACTTGCCGAACCAACCCTGGTCTCCAAGTGTCTTAATGACCCCTGGGGTTAGGGTTAGAGAAGTGTCTTAAAAACGCCACCCCCGGGTTAGGGTTAGGGTTAGGGTTAGGGTTAGGGTTAGGGTTAGGGTTAGGGTTCGACAACTGTCTTAATGCGTTTTCCCAGTTCCCCAAGTGTCTTAATGCGTTTTCCTGGTTCCCCAAGTGTCTTAATGCGTTTTCCCGGTTCCCCAAGTGTCTTAATGCGTTTTCCCGGTTCCCCAAGTGTCTTAATGCGTTTTCCTGGTTCCCCAAGTGTCTTAATGCGTTTTCCCGGTTCCCCAAGTGTCTTAATGCGTTTTCCTGGTTCCCCAAGTGTCTTAATGCGTTTTCCCGGTTCCCCAAGTGTCTTAATGCGATCGAACGTGCTATCCCTCCCCTGTTCTCTACTCTAACCCTAACCATTGGAGTTGCAGCCTAAACCTAATCCCAGGAGTTTGCGTTTTCCCCCTTTCCCAAGTAACTTGCCGAACCAACCCTGGTCTCCAAGTGTCTTAATGCGATCGAACGTGCTATCCCTCCCCTGTTCTCTACTCTAACCCTAACCATTGGAGTTGCAGCCTAAACCTAATCCCAGTAGTTTGCGTTTTCCCCCTTTCCCAAGTAACTTGCCGAACCAACCCTGGTCTCCAAGTGTCTTAATGACCCCTGGGGTTAGGGTTAGAGAAGTGTCTTAAAAACGCCACCCCCGGGTTAGGGTTAGGGTTAGGGTTAGGGTTAGGGTTAGGGTTAGGGTTCGACAACTGTCTTAATGCGTTTTCCCAGTTCCCCAAGTGTCTTAATGCGTTTTCCCGGTTCCCCAAGTGTCTTAATGCGTTTTCCCGGTTCCCCAAGTGTCTTAATGCGTTTTCCTGGTTCCCCAAGTGTCTTAATGCGTTTTCCCGGTTCCCCAAGTGTCTTAATGCGTTTTCCTGGTTCCCCAAGTGTCTTAATGCGTTTTCCCGGTTCCCCAAGTGTCTTAATGCGATCGAACGTGCTATCCCTCCCCTGTTCTCTACTCTAACCCTAACCATTGGAGTTGCAGCCTAAACCTAATCCCAGGAGTTTGCGTTTTCCCCCTTTCCCAAGTAACTTGCCGAACCAACCCTGGTCTCCAAGTGTCTTAATGCGATCGAACGTGCTATCCCTCCCCTGTTCTCTACTCTAACCCTAACCATTGGAGTTGCAGCCTAAACCTAATCCCAGTAGTTTGCGTTTTCCCCCTTTCCCAAGTAACTTGCCGAACCAACCCTGGTCTCCAAGTGTCTTAATGACCCCTGGGGTTAGGGTTAGAGAAGTGTCTTAAAAACGCCACCCCCGGGTTAGGGTTAGGGTTAGGGTTAGGGTTAGGGTTAGGGTTAGGGTTAGGGTTAGGGTTCGACAACTGTCTTAATGCGTTTTCCCAGTTCCCCAAGTGTCTTAATGCGTTTTCCTGGTTCCCCAAGTGTCTTAATGCGTTTTCCCGGTTCCCCAAGTGTCTTAATGCGTTTTCCCGGTTCCCCAAGTGTCTTAATGCGTTTTCCTGGTTCCCCAAGTGTCTTAATGCGTTTTCCCGGTTCCCCAAGTGTCTTAATGCGTTTTCCTGGTTCCCCAAGTGTCTTAATGCGTTTTCCCGGTTCCCCAAGTGTCTTAATGCAATCGAACGTGCTATCCCTCCCCTGTTCTCTACTCTAACCCTAACCATTGGAGTTGCAGCCTAAACCTAATCCCAGGAGTTTGCGTTTTCCCCCTTTCCCAAGTAACTTGCCGAACCAACCCTGGTCTCCAAGTGTCTTAATGCGATCGAACGTGCTATCCCTCCCCTGTTCTCTACTCTAACCCTAACCATTGGAGTTGCAGCCTAAACCTAATCCCAGTAGTTTGCGTTTTCCCCCTTTCCCAAGTAACTTGCCGAACCAACCCTGGTCTCCAAGTGTCTTAATGACCCCTGGGGTTAGGGTTAGAGAAGTGTCTTAAAAACGCCACCCCCGGGTTAGGGTTAGGGTTAGGGTTAGGGTTAGGGTTCGACAACTGTCTTAATGCGTTTTCCCAGTTCCCCAAGTGTCTTAATGCGTTTTCCTGGTTCCCCAAGTGTCTTAATGCGTTTTCCCGGTTCCCCAAGTGTCTTAATGCGTTTTCCCGGTTCCCCAAGTGTCTTAATGCGTTTTCCTGGTTCCCCAAGTGTCTTAATGCGTTTTCCCGGTTCCCCAAGTGTCTTAATGCGTTTTCCTGGTTCCCCAAGTGTCTTAATGCGTTTTCCCGGTTCCCCAAGTGTCTTAATGCGATCGAACGTGCTATCCCTCCCCTGTTCTCTACTCTAACCCTAACCATTGGAGTTGCAGCCTAAACCTAATCCCAGGAGTTTGCGTTTTCCCCCTTTCCCAAGTAACTTGCCGAACCAACCCTGGTCTCCAAGTGTCTTAATGCGATCGAACGTGCTATCCCTCCCCTGTTCTCTACTCTAACCCTAACCATTGGAGTTGCAGCCTAAACCTAATCCCAGGAGTTTGCGTTTTCCCCCTTTCCCAAGTAACTTGCCGAACCAACCCTGGTCTCCAAGTGTCTTAATGACCCCTGGGGTTAGGGTTAGAGAAGTGTCTTAAAAACGCCACCCCCGGGTTAGGGTTAGGGTTAGGGTTAGGGTTAGGGTTAGGGTTAGGGTTCGACAACTGTCTTAATGCGTTTTCCCAGTTCCCCAAGTGTCTTAATGCGTTTTCCTGGTTCCCCAAGTGTCTTAATGCGTTTTCCCGGTTCCCCAAGTGTCTTAATGCGTTTTCCCGGTTCCCCAAGTGTCTTAATGCGTTTTCCTGGTTCCCCAAGTGTCTTAATGCGTTTTCCCGGTTCCCCAAGTGTCTTAATGCGTTTTCCTGGTTCCCCAAGTGTCTTAATGCGTTTTCCCGGTTCCCCAAGTGTCTTAATGCGATCGAACGTGCTATCCCTCCCCTGTTCTCTACTCTAACCCTAACCATTGGAGTTGCAGCCTAAACCTAATCCCAGGAGTTTGCGTTTTCCCCCTTTCCCAAGTAACTTGCCGAACCAACCCTGGTCTCCAAGTGTCTTAATGCGATCGAACGTGCTATCCCTCCCCTGTTCTCTACTCTAACCCTAACCATTGGAGTTGCAGCCTAAACCTAATCCCAGTAGTTTGCGTTTTCCCCCTTTCCCAAGTAACTTGCCGAACCAACCCTGGTCTCCAAGTGTCTTAATGACCCCTGGGGTTAGGGTTAGAGAAGTGTCTTAAAAACGCCACCCCCGGGTTAGGGTTAGGGTTAGGGTTAGGGTTAGGGTTAGGGTTAGGGTTAGGGTTAGGGTTCGACAACTGTCTTAATGCGTTTTCCCAGTTCCCCAAGTGTCTTAATGCGTTTTCCTGGTTCCCCAAGTGTCTTAATGCGTTTTCCCGGTTCCCCAAGTGTCTTAATGCGTTTTCCCGGTTCCCCAAGTGTCTTAATGCGTTTTCCTGGTTCCCCAAGTGTCTTAATGCGTTTTCCCGGTTCCCCAAGTGTCTTAATGCGTTTTCCTGGTTCCCCAAGTGTCTTAATGCGTTTTCCCGGTTCCCCAAGTGTCTTAATGCGATCGAACGTGCTATCCCTCCCCTGTTCTCTACTCTAACCCTAACCATTGGAGTTGCAGCCTAAACCTAATCCCAGGAGTTTGCGTTTTCCCCCTTTCCCAAGTAACTTGCCGAACCAACCCTGGTCTCCAAGTGTCTTAATGCGATCGAACGTGCTATCCCTCCCCTGTTCTCTACTCTAACCCTAACCATTGGAGTTGCAGCCTAAACCTAATCCCAGTAGTTTGCGTTTTCCCCCTTTCCCAAGTAACTTGCCGAACCAACCCTGGTCTCCAAGTGTCTTAATGACCCCTGGGGTTAGGGTTAGAGAAGTGTCTTAAAAACGCCACCCCCGGGTTAGGGTTAGGGTTAGGGTTAGGGTTAGGGTTAGGGTTAGGGTTCGACAACTGTCTTAATGCGTTTTCCCAGTTCCCCAAGTGTCTTAATGCGTTTTCCTGGTTCCCCAAGTGTCTTAATGCGTTTTCCCGGTTCCCCAAGTGTCTTAATGCGTTTTCCCGGTTCCCCAAGTGTCTTAATGCGTTTTCCTGGTTCCCCAAGTGTCTTAATGCGTTTTCCCGGTTCCCCAAGTGTCTTAATGCGTTTTCCTGGTTCCCCAAGTGTCTTAATGCGTTTTCCCGGTTCCCCAAGTGTCTTAATGCGATCGAACGTGCTATCCCTCCCCTGTTCTCTACTCTAACCCTAACCATTGGAGTTGCAGCCTAAACCTAATCCCAGGAGTTTGCGTTTTCCCCCTCTCCCAAGTAACTTGCCGAACCAACCCTGGTCTCCAAGTGTCTTAATGCGATCGAACGTGCTATCCCTCCCCTGTTCTCTACTCTAACCCTAACCATTGGAGTTGCAGCCTAAACCTAATCCCAGTAGTTTGCGTTTTCCCCCTTTCCCAAGTAACTTGCCGAACCAACCCTGGTCTCCAAGTGTCTTAATGACCCCTGGGGTTAGGGTTAGAGAAGTGTCTTAAAAACGCCACCCCCGGGTTAGGGTTAGGGTTAGGGTTAGGGTTAGGGTTAGGGTTAGGGTTCGACAACTGTCTTAATGCGTTTTCCCAGTTCCCCAAGTGTCTTAATGCGTTTTCCTGGTTCCCCAAGTGTCTTAATGCGTTTTCCCGGTTCCCCAAGTGTCTTAATGCGTTTTCCCGGTTCCCCAAGTGTCTTAATGCGTTTTCCTGGTTCCCCAAGTGTCTTAATGCGTTTTCCCGGTTCCCCAAGTGTCTTAATGCTTTTTCCTGGTTCCCCAAGTGTCTTAATGCGTTTTCCCGGTTCCCCAAGTGTCTTAATGCGATCGAACGTGCTATCCCTCCCCTGTTCTCTACTCTAACCCTAACCATTGGAGTTGCAGCCTAAACCTAATCCCAGGAGTTTGCGTTTTCCCCCTTTCCCAAGTAACTTGCCGAACCAACCCTGGTCTCCAAGTGTCTTAATGACCCCTGGGGTTAGGGTTAGAGAAGTGTCTTAAAAACGCCACCCCCGGGTTAGGGTTAGGGTTAGGGTTAGGGTTAGGGTTAGGGTTCGACAACTGTCTTAATGCGTTTTCCCAGTTCCCCAAGTGTCTTAATGCGTTTTCCTGGTTCCCCAAGTGTCTTAATGCGTTTTCCCGGTTCCCCAAGTGTCTTAATGCGTTTTCCCGGTTCCCAAAGTGTCTTAATGCGTTTTCCTGGTTCCCCAAGTGTCTTAATGCGTTTTCCCGGTTCCCCAAGTGTCTTAATGCGTTTTCCTGGTTCCCCAAGTGTCTTAATGCGTTTTCCCGGTTCCCCAAGTGTCTTAATGCGATCGAACGTGCTATCCCTCCCCTGTTCTCTACTCTAACCCTAACCATTGGAGTTGCAGCCTAAACCTAATCCCAGGAGTTTGCGTTTTCCCCCTTTCCCAAGTAACTTGCCGAACCAACCCTGGTCTCCAAGTGTCTTAATGCGATCGAACGTGCTATCCCTCCCCTGTTCTCTACTCTAACCCTAACCATTGGAGTTGCAGCCTAAACCTAATCCCAGTAGTTTGCGTTTTCCCCCTTTCCCAAGTAACTTGCCGAACCAACCCTGGTCTCCAAGTGTCTTAATGACCCCTGGGGTTAGGGTTAGAGAAGTGTCTTAAAAACGCCACCCCCGGGTTAGGGTTAGGGTTAGGGTTAGGGTTAGGGTTAGGGTTAGGGTTAGGGTTCGACAACTGTCTTAATGCGTTTTCCCAGTTCCCCAACTGTCTTAATGCGTTTTCCCAGTTCCCCAAGTGTCTTAATGCGTTTTCCTGGTTCCCCAAGTGTCTTAATGCGTTTTCCCGGTTCCCCAAGTGTCTTAATGCGTTTTCCTGGTTCCCCAAGTGTCTTAATGCGTTTTCCCGGTTCCCCAAGTGTCTTAATGCGTTTTCCCGGTTCCCCAAGTGTCTTAATGCGATCGAACGTGCTATCCCTCCCCTGTTCTCTACTCTAACCCTAACCATTGGAGTTGCAGCCTAAACCTAATCCCAGGAGTTTGCGTTTTCCCCCTTTCCCAAGTAACTTGCCGAACCAACCCTGGTCTCCAAGTGTCTTAATGACCCCTGGGGTTAGGGTTAGAGAAGTGTCTTAAAAACGCCACCCCCCGGTTAGGATTAGGGTTAGGGTTAGGGTTAGGGTTAGGGTTAGGGTTAGGGTTAGGGTTAGGGTTAGGGTTCGACAACTGTCTTAATGCGTTTTCCCAGTTCCCCAAGTGTCTTAATGCGTTTTCCTGGTTCCCCAAGTGTCTTAATGCGTTTTCCCGGTTCCCCAAGTGTCTTAATGCGTTTTCCCGGTTCCCCAAGTGTCTTAATGCGTTTTCCCGGTTCCCCAAGTGTCTTAATGCGATCGAACGTGCTATCCCTCCCCTGTTCTCTACTCTAACCCTAACCATTGGAGTTGCAGCCTAAACCTAATCCCAGGAGTTTGCGTTTTCCCCCTTTCCCAAGTAACTTGCCGAACCAACCCTGGTCTCCAAGTGTCTTAATGCGATCGAACGTGCTATCCCTCCCCTGTTCTCTACTCTAACCCTAACCATTGGAGTTGCAGCCTAAACCTAATCCCAGGAGTTTGCGTTTTCCCCCTTTCCCAAGTAACTTGCCGAACCAACCCTGGTCTCCAAGTGTCTTAATGACCCCTGGGGTTAGGGTTAGAGAAGTGTCTTAAAAACGCCACCCCCGGGTTAGGGTTAGGGTTAGGGTTAGGGTTAGGGTTAGGGTTAGGGTTAGGGTTAGGGTTAGGGTTCGACAACTGTCTTAATGCGTTTTCCCAGTTCCCCAACTGTCTTAATGCGTTTTCCCAGTTCCCCAAGTGTCTTAATGCGTTTTCCCAGTTCCCCAAGTGTCTTAATGCGTTTTCCTGGTTCCCCAAGTGTCTTAATGCGTTTTCCCGGTTCCCCAAGTGTCTTAATGCGTTTTCCTGGTTCCCCAAGTGTCTTAATGCGTTTTCCCGGTTCCCCAAGTGTCTTAATGCGTTTTCCCGGTTCCCCAAGTGTCTTAATGCGATCGAACGTGCTATCCCTCCCCTGTTCTCTACTCTAACCCTAACCATTGGAGTTGCAGCCTAAACCTAATCCCAGGAGTTTGCGTTTTCCCCCTTTCCCAAGTAACTTGCCGAACCAACCCTGGTCTCCAAGTGTCTTAATGACCCCTGGGGTTAGGGTTAGAGAAGTGTCTTAAAAACGCCACCCCCGGGTTAGGGTTAGGGTTAGGGTTAGGGTTAGGGTTAGGGTTAGGGTTAGGGTTAGGGTTAGGGTTCGACAACTGTCTTAATGCGTTTTCCCATTTCCCCAAGTGTCTTAATGCGTTTTCCTGGTTCCCCAAGTGTCTTAATGCGTTTTCCCGGTTCCCCAAGTGTCTTAATGCGTTTTCCCGGTTCCCCAAGTGTCTTAATGCGTTTTCCCGGTTCCCTAAGTGTCTTAATGCGATCGAACGTGCTATCCCTCCCCTGTTCTCTACTCTAACCCTAACCATTGGAGTTGCAGCCTAAACCTAATCCCAGGAGTTTGCGTTTTCCCCCTTTCCCAAGTAACTTGCCGAACCAACCCTGGTCTCCAAGTGTCTTAATGCGATCGAACGTGCTATCCCTCCCCTGTTCTCTACTCTAACCCTAACCATTGGAGTTGCAGCCTAAACCTAATCCCAGGAGTTTGCGTTTTCCCCCTTTCCCAAGAAACTTGCCGAACCAACCCTGGTCTCCAAGTGTCTTAATGACCCCTGGGGTTAGGGTTAGAGAAGTGTCTTAAAAACGCCACCCCCGGGTTAGGGTTAGGGTTAGGGTTAGGGTTAGGGTTAGGGTTAGGGTTCGACAACTGTCTTAATGCGTTTTCCCATTTCCCCAAGTGTCTTAATGCGTTTTCCTGGTTCCCCAAGTGTCTTAATGCGTTTTCCCGGTTCCCCAAGTGTCTTAATGCGTTTTCCCGGTTCCCCAAGTGTCTTAATGCGTTTTCCCGGTTCCCTAAGTGTCTTAATGCGATCGAACGTGCTATCCCTCCCCTGTTCTCTACTCTAACCCTAACCATTGGAGTTGCAGCCTAAACCTAATCCCAGGAGTTTGCGTTTTCCCCCTTTCCCAAGTAACTTGCCGAACCAACCCTGGTCTCCAAGTGTCTTAATGCGATCGAACGTGCTATCCCTCCCCTGTTCTCTACTCTAACCCTAACCATTGGAGTTGCAGCCTAAACCTAATCCCAGGAGTTTGCGTTTTCCCCCTTTCCCAAGAAACTTGCCGAACCAACCCTGGTCTCCAAGTGTCTTAATGACCCCTGGGGTTAGGGTTAGAGAAGTGTCTTAAAAACGCCACCCCCGGGTTAGGGTTAGGGTTAGGGTTAGGGTTAGGGTTAGGGTTAGGGTTAGGGTTCGACAACTGTCTTAATGCGTTTTCCCATTTCCCCAAGTGTCTTAATGCGTTTTCCTGGTTCCCCAAGTGTCTTAATGCGTTTTCCCGGTTCCCCAAGTGTCTTAATGCGTTTTCCCGGTTCCCCAAGTGTCTTAATGCGTTTTCCCGGTTCCCTAAGTGTCTTAATGCGATCGAACGTGCTATCCCTCCCCTGTTCTCTACTCTAACCCTAACCATTGGAGTTGCAGCCTAAACCTAATCCCAGGAGTTTGCGTTTTCCCCCTTTCCCAAGTAACTTGCCGAACCAACCCTGGTCTCCAAGTGTCTTAATGCGATCGAACGTGCTATCCCTCCCCTGTTCTCTACTCTAACCCTAACCATTGGAGTTGCAGCCTAAACCTAATCCCAGGAGTTTGCGTTTTCCCCCTTTCCCAAGAAACTTGCCGAACCAACCCTGGTCTCCAAGTGTCTTAATGACCCCTGGGGTTAGGGTTAGAGAAGTGTCTTAAAAACGCCACCCCCGGGTTAGGGTTAGGGTTAGGGTTAGGGTTAGGGTTAGGGTTAGGGTTAGGGTTCGACAACTGTCTTAATGCGTTTTCCCAGTTCCCCAAGTGTCTTAATGCGTTTTCCTGGTTCCCCAAGTGTCTTAATGCGTTTTCCCGGTTCCCCAAGTGTCTTAATGCGTTTTCCCGGTTCCCTAAGTGTCTTAATGCGATCGAACGTGCTATCCCTCCCCTGTTCTCTACTCTAACCCTAACCATTGGAGTTGCAGCCTAAACCTAATCCCAGGAGTTTGCGTTTTCCCCCTTTCCCAAGTAACTTGCCGAACCAACCCTGGTCTCCAAGTGTCTTAATGCGATCGAACGTGCTATCCCTCCCCTGTTCTCTACTCTAACCCTAACCATTGGAGTTGCAGCCTAAACCTAATCCCAGGAGTTTGCGTTTTCCCCCTTTCCCAAGAAACTTGCCGAACCAACCCTGGTCTCCAAGTGTCTTAATGACCCCTGGGGTTAGGGTTAGAGAAGTGTCTTAAAAACGCCACCCCCGGGTTAGGGTTAGGGTTAGGGTTAGGGTTAGGGTTAGGGTTAGGGTTAGGGTTAGGGTTCGACAACTGTCTTAATGCGTTTTCCCAGTTCCCCAAGTGTCTTAATGCGTTTTCCTGGTTCCCCAAGTGTCTTAATGCGTTTTCCCGGTTCCCCAAGTGTCTTAATGCGTTTTCCCGGTTCCCTAAGTGTCTTAATGCGATCGAACGTGCTATCCCTCCCCTGTTCTCTACTCTAACCCTAACCATTGGAGTTGCAGCCTAAACCTAATCCCAGGAGTTTGCGTTTTCCCCCTTTCCCAAGTAACTTGCCGAACCAACCCTGGTCTCCAAGTGTCTTAATGCGATCGAACGTGCTATCCCTCCCCTGTTCTCTACTCTAACCCTAACCATTGGAGTTGCAGCCTAAACCTAATCCCAGGAGTTTGCGTTTTCCCCCTTTCCCAAGAAACTTGCCGAACCAACCCTGGTCTCCAAGTGTCTTAATGACCCCTGGGGTTAGGGTTAGAGAAGTGTCTTAAAAACGCCACCCCCGGGTTAGGGTTAGGGTTAGGGTTAGGGTTAGGGTTAGGGTTAGGGTTAGGGTTAGGGTTAGGGTTAGGGTTCGACAACTGTCTTAATGCGTTTTCCCAGTTCCCCAAGTGTCTTAATGCGTTTTCCTGGTTCCCCAAGTGTCTTAATGCGTTTTCCCGGTTCCCCAAGTGTCTTAATGCGTTTTCCCGGTTCCCTAAGTGTCTTAATGCGATCGAACGTGCTATCCCTCCCCTGTTCTCTACTCTAACCCTAACCATTGGAGTTGCAGCCTAAACCTAATCCCAGGAGTTTGCGTTTTCCCCCTTTCCCAAGTAACTTGCCGAACCAACCCTGGTCTCCAAGTGTCTTAATGCGATCGAACGTGCTATCCCTCCCCTGTTCTCTACTCTAACCCTAACCATTGGAGTTGCAGCCTAAACCTAATCCCAGGAGTTTGCGTTTTCCCCCTTTCCCAAGAAACTTGCCGAACCAACCCTGGTCTCCAAGTGTCTTAATGACCCCTGGGGTTAGGGTTAGAGAAGTGTCTTAAAAACGCCACCCCCGGGTTAGGGTTAGGGTTAGGGTTAGGGTTAGGGTTAGGGTTAGGGTTAGGGTTAGGGTTCGACAACTGTCTTAATGCGTTTTCCCAGTTCCCCAAGTGTCTTAATGCGTTTTCCTGGTTCCCCAAGTGTCTTAATGCGTTTTCCCGGTTCCCCAAGTGTCTTAATGCGTTTTCCCGGTTCCCTAAGTGTCTTAATGCGATCGAACGTGCTATCCCTCCCCTGTTCTCTACTCTAACCCTAACCATTGGAGTTGCAGCCTAAACCTAATCCCAGGAGTTTGCGTTTTCCCCCTTTCCCAAGTAACTTGCCGAACCAACCCTGGTCTCCAAGTGTCTTAATGCGATCGAACGTGCTATCCCTCCCCTGTTCTCTACTCTAACCCTAACCATTGGAGTTGCAGCCTAAACCTAATCCCAGGAGTTTGCGTTTTCCCCCTTTCCCAAGAAACTTGCCGAACCAACCCTGGTCTCCAAGTGTCTTAATGACCCCTGGGGTTAGGGTTAGAGAAGTGTCTTAAAAACGCCACCCCCGGGTTAGGGTTAGGGTTAGGGTTAGGGTTAGGGTTAGGGTTAGGGTTAGGGTTAGGGTTCGACAACTGTCTTAATGCGTTTTCCCAGTTCCCCAAGTGTCTTAATGCGTTTTCCTGGTTCCCCAAGTGTCTTAATGCGTTTTCCCGGTTCCCCAAGTGTCTTAATGCGTTTTCCCGGTTCCCTAAGTGTCTTAATGCGATCGAACGTGCTATCCCTCCCCTGTTCTCTACTCTAACCCTAACCATTGGAGTTGCAGCCTAAACCTAATCCCAGGAGTTTGCGTTTTCCCCCTTTCCCAAGTAACTTGCCGAACCAACCCTGGTCTCCAAGTGTCTTAATGCGATCGAACGTGCTATCCCTCCCCTGTTCTCTACTCTAACCCTAACCATTGGAGTTGCAGCCTAAACCTAATCCCAGGAGTTTGCGTTTTCCCCCTTTCCCAAGAAACTTGCCGAACCAACCCTGGTCTCCAAGTGTCTTAATGACCCCTGGGGTTAGGGTTAGAGAAGTGTCTTAAAAACGCCACCCCCGGGTTAGGGTTAGGGTTAGGGTTAGGGTTAGGGTTAGGGTTAGGGTTAGGGTTAGGGTTCGACAACTGTCTTAATGCGTTTTCCCAGTTCCCCAAGTGTCTTAATGCGTTTTCCTGGTTCCCCAAGTGTCTTAATGCGTTTTCCCGGTTCCCCAAGTGTCTTAATGCGTTTTCCCGGTTCCCTAAGTGTCTTAATGCGATCGAACGTGCTATCCCTCCCCTGTTCTCTACTCTAACCCTAACCATTGGAGTTGCAGCCTAAACCTAATCCCAGGACTTTGCGTTTTCCCCCTTTCCCAAGTAACTTGCCGAACCAACCCTGGTCTCCAAGTGTCTTAATGCGATCGAACGTGCTATCCCTCCCCTGTTCTCTACTCTAACCCTAACCATTGGAGTTGCAGCCTAAACCTAATCCCAGGAGTTTGCGTTTTCCCCCTTTCCCAAGAAACTTGCCGAACCAACCCTGGTCTCCAAGTGTCTTAATGACCCCTGGGGTTAGGGTTAGAGAAGTGTCTTAAAAACGCCACCCCCGGGTTAGGGTTAGGGTTAGGGTTAGGGTTAGGGTTAGGGTTAGGGTTAGGGTTAGGGTTCGACAACTGTCTTAATGCGTTTTCCCAGTTCCCCAAGTGTCTTAATGCGTTTTCCTGGTTCCCCAAGTGTCTTAATGCGTTTTCCCGGTTCCCCAAGTGTCTTAATGCGTTTTCCCGGTTCCCTAAGTGTCTTAATGCGATCGAACGTGCTATCCCTCCCCTGTTCTCTACTCTAACCCTAACCATTGGAGTTGCAGCCTAAACCTAATCCCAGGAGTTTGCGTTTTCCCCCTTTCCCAAGTAACTTGCCGAACCAACCCTGGTCTCCAAGTGTCTTAATGCGATCGAACGTGCTATCCCTCCCCTGTTCTCTACTCTAACCCTAACCATTGGAGTTGCAGCCTAAACCTAATCCCAGGAGTTTGCGTTTTCCCCCTTTCCCAAGAAACTTGCCGAACCAACCCTGGTCTCCAAGTGTCTTAATGACCCCTGGGGTTAGGGTTAGAGAAGTGTCTTAAAAACGCCACCCCCGGGTTAGGGTTAGGGTTAGGGTTAGGGTTAGGGTTAGGGTTAGGGTTAGGGTTAGGGTTCGACAACTGTCTTAATGCGTTTTCCCAGTTCCCCAAGTGTCTTAATGCGTTTTCCTGGTTCCCCAAGTGTCTTAATGCGTTTTCCCGGTTCCCCAAGTGTCTTAATGCGTTTTCCCGGTTCCCTAAGTGTCTTAATGCGATCGAACGTGCTATCCCTCCCCTGTTCTCTACTCTAACCCTAACCATTGGAGTTGCAGCCTAAACCTAATCCCAGGAGTTTGCGTTTTCCCCCTTTCCCAAGTAACTTGCCGAACCAACCCTGGTCTCCAAGTGTCTTAATGCGATCGAACGTGCTATCCCTCCCCTGTTCTCTACTCTAACCCTAACCATTGGAGTTGCAGCCTAAACCTAATCCCAGGAGTTTGCGTTTTCCCCCTTTCCCAAGAAACTTGCCGAACCAACCCTGGTCTCCAAGTGTCTTAATGACCCCTGGGGTTAGGGTTAGAGAAGTGTCTTAAAAACGCCACCCCCGGGTTAGGGTTAGGGTTAGGGTTAGGGTTAGGGTTAGGGTTAGGGTTAGGGTTAGGGTTCGACAACTGTCTTAATGCGTTTTCCCAGTTCCCCAAGTGTCTTAATGCGTTTTCCTGGTTCCCCAAGTGTCTTAATGCGTTTTCCCGGTTCCCCAAGTGTCTTAATGCGTTTTCCCGGTTCCCTAAGTGTCTTAATGCGATCGAACGTGCTATCCCTCCCCTGTTCTCTACTCTAACCCTAACCATTGGAGTTGCAGCCTAAACCTAATCCCAGGAGTTTGCGTTTTCCCCCTTTCCCAAGTAACTTGCCGAACCAACCCTGGTCTCCAAGTGTCTTAATGCGATCGAACGTGCTATCCCTCCCCTGTTCTCTACTCTAACCCTAACCATTGGAGTTGCAGCCTAAACCTAATCCCAGGAGTTTGCGTTTTCCCCCTTTCCCAAGAAACTTGCCGAACCAACCCTGGTCTCCAAGTGTCTTAATGACCCCTGGGGTTAGGGTTAGAGAAGTGTCTTAAAAACGCCACCCCCGGGTTAGGGTTAGGGTTAGGGTTAGGGTTAGGGTTAGGGTTAGGGTTAGGGTTAGGGTTCGACAACTGTCTTAATGCGTTTTCCCAGTTCCCCAAGTGTCTTAATGCGTTTTCCTGGTTCCCCAAGTGTCTTAATGCGTTTTCCCGGTTCCCCAAGTGTCTTAATGCGTTTTCCCGGTTCCCTAAGTGTCTTAATGCGATCGAACGTGCTATCCCTCCCCTGTTCTCTACTCTAACCCTAACCATTGGAGTTGCAGCCTAAACCTAATCCCAGGAGTTTGCGTTTTCCCCCTTTCCCAAGTAACTTGCCGAACCAACCCTGGTCTCCAAGTGTCTTAATGCGATCGAACGTGCTATCCCTCCCCTGTTCTCTACTCTAACCCTAACCATTGGAGTTGCAGCCTAAACCTAATCCCAGGAGTTTGCGTTTTCCCCCTTTCCCAAGAAACTTGCCGAACCAACCCTGGTCTCCAAGTGTCTTAATGACCCCTGGGGTTAGGGTTAGAGAAGTGTCTTAAAAACGCCACCCCCGGGTTAGGGTTAGGGTTAGGGTTAGGGTTAGGGTTAGGGTTAGGGTTCGACAACTGTCTTAATGCGTTTTCCCAGTTCCCCAAGTGTCTTAATGCGTTTTCCTGGTTCCCCAAGTGTCTTAATGCGTTTTCCCGGTTCCCCAAGTGTCTTAATGCGTTTTCCCGGTTCCCTAAGTGTCTTAATGCGATCGAACGTGCTATCCCTCCCCTGTTCTCTACTCTAACCCTAACCATTGGAGTTGCAGCCTAAACCTAATCCCAGGAGTTTGCGTTTTCCCCCTTTCCCAAGTAACTTGCCGAACCAACCCTGGTCTCCAAGTGTCTTAATGCGATCGAACGTGCTATCCCTCCCCTGTTCTCTACTCTAACCCTAACCATTGGAGTTGCAGCCTAAACCTAATCCCAGGAGTTTGCGTTTTCCCCCTTTCCCAAGAAACTTGCCGAACCAACCCTGGTCTCCAAGTGTCTTAATGACCCCTGGGGTTAGGGTTAGAGAAGTGTCTTAAAAACGCCACCCCCGGGTTAGGGTTAGGGTTAGGGTTAGGGTTAGGGTTAGGGTTAGGGTTAGGGTTAGGGTTAGGGTTCGACAACTGTCTTAATGCGTTTTCCCAGTTCCCCAAGTGTCTTAATGCGTTTTCCTGGTTCCCCAAGTGTCTTAATGCGTTTTCCCGGTTCCCCAAGTGTCTTAATGCGTTTTCCCGGTTCCCTAAGTGTCTTAATGCGATCGAACGTGCTATCCCTCCCCTGTTCTCTACTCTAACCCTAACCATTGGAGTTGCAGCCTAAACCTAATCCCAGGAGTTTGCGTTTTCCCCCTTTCCCAAGTAACTTGCCGAACCAACCCTGGTCTCCAAGTGTCTTAATGCGATCGAACGTGCTATCCCTCCCCTGTTCTCTACTCTAACCCTAACCATTGGAGTTGCAGCCTAAACCTAATCCCAGGAGTTTGCGTTTTCCCCCTTTCCCAAGAAACTTGCCGAACCAACCCTGGTCTCCAAGTGTCTTAATGACCCCTGGGGTTAGGGTTAGAGAAGTGTCTTAAAAACGCCACCCCCGGGTTAGGGTTAGGGTTAGGGTTAGGGTTAGGGTTAGGGTTAGGGTTAGGGTTAGGGTTCGACAACTGTCTTAATGCGTTTTCCCAGTTCCCCAAGTGTCTTAATGCGTTTTCCTGGTTCCCCAAGTGTCTTAATGCGTTTTCCCGGTTCCCCAAGTGTCTTAATGCGTTTTCCCGGTTCCCTAAGTGTCTTAATGCGATCGAACGTGCTATCCCTCCCCTGTTCTCTACTCTAACCCTAACCATTGGAGTTGCAGCCTAAACCTAATCCCAGGAGTTTGCGTTTTCCCCCTTTCCCAAGTAACTTGCCGAACCAACCCTGGTCTCCAAGTGTCTTAATGCGATCGAACGTGCTATCCCTCCCCTGTTCTCTACTCTAACCCTAACCATTGGAGTTGCAGCCTAAACCTAATCCCAGGAGTTTGCGTTTTCCCCCTTTCCCAAGAAACTTGCCGAACCAACCCTGGTCTCCAAGTGTCTTAATGACCCCTGGGGTTAGGGTTAGAGAAGTGTCTTAAAAACGCCACCCCCGGGTTAGGGTTAGGGTTAGGGTTAGGGTTAGGGTTAGGGTTCGACAACTGTCTTAATGCGTTTTCCCAGTTCCCCAAGTGTCTTAATGCGTTTTCCTGGTTCCCCAAGTGTCTTAATGCGTTTTCCCGGTTCCCCAAGTGTCTTAATGCGTTTTCCCGGTTCCCTAAGTGTCTTAATGCGATCGAACGTGCTATCCCTCCCCTGTTCTCTACTCTAACCCTAACCATTGGAGTTGCAGCCTAAACCTAATCCCAGGAGTTTGCGTTTTCCCCCTTTCCCAAGTAACTTGCCGAACCAACCCTGGTCTCCAAGTGTCTTAATGCGATCGAACGTGCTATCCCTCCCCTGTTCTCTACTCTAACCCTAACCATTGGAGTTGCAGCCTAAACCTAATCCCAGGAGTTTGCGTTTTCCCCCTTTCCCAAGAAACTTGCCGAACCAACCCTGGTCTCCAAGTGTCTTAATGACCCCTGGGGTTAGGGTTAGAGAAGTGTCTTAAAAACGCCACCCCCGGGTTAGGGTTAGGGTTAGGGTTAGGGTTAGGGTTAGGGTTAGGGTTAGGGTTCGACAACTGTCTTAATGCGTTTTCCCAGTTCCCCAAGTGTCTTAATGCGTTTTCCTGGTTCCCCAAGTGTCTTAATGCGTTTTCCCGGTTCCCCAAGTGTCTTAATGCGTTTTCCCGGTTCCCTAAGTGTCTTAATGCGATCGAACGTGCTATCCCTCCCCTGTTCTCTACTCTAACCCTAACCATTGGAGTTGCAGCCTAAACCTAATCCCAGGAGTTTGCGTTTTCCCCCTTTCCCAAGTAACTTGCCGAACCAACCCTGGTCTCCAAGTGTCTTAATGCGATCGAACGTGCTATCCCTCCCCTGTTCTCTACTCTAACCCTAACCATTGGAGTTGCAGCCTAAACCTAATCCCAGGAGTTTGTGTTTTCCCCCTTTCCCAAGAAACTTGCCGAACCAACCCTGGTCTCCAAGTGTCTTAATGACCCCTGGGGTTAGGGTTAGAGAAGTGTCTTAAAAACGCCACCCCCGGGTTAGGGTTAGGGTTAGGGTTAGGGTTAGGGTTAGGGTTAGGGTTAGGGTTAGGGTTAGGGTTCGACAACTGTCTTAATGCGTTTTCCCAGTTCCCCAAGTGTCTTAATGCGTTTTCCTGGTTCCCCAAGTGTCTTAATGCGTTTTCCCGGTTCCCCAAGTGTCTTAATGCGTTTTCCCGGTTCCCTAAGTGTCTTAATGCGATCGAACGTGCTATCCCTCCCCTGTTCTCTACTCTAACCCTAACCATTGGAGTTGCAGCCTAAACCTAATCCCAGGAGTTTGCGTTTTCCCCCTTTCCCAAGTAACTTGCCGAACCAACCCTGGTCTCCAAGTGTCTTAATGCGATCGAACGTGCTATCCCTCCCCTGTTCTCTACTCTAACCCTAACCATTGGAGTTGCAGCCTAAACCTAATCCCAGGAGTTTGCGTTTTCCCCCTTTCCCAAGAAACTTGCCGAACCAACCCTGGTCTCCAAGTGTCTTAATGACCCCTGGGGTTAGGGTTAGAGAAGTGTCTTAAAAACGCCACCCCCGGGTTAGGGTTAGGGTTAGGGTTAGGGTTAGGGTTAGGGTTAGGGTTAGGGTTAGGGTTCGACAACTGTCTTAATGCGTTTTCCCAGTTCCCCAAGTGTCTTAATGCGTTTTCCTGGTTCCCCAAGTGTCTTAATGCGTTTTCCCGGTTCCCCAAGTGTCTTAATGCGTTTTCCCGGTTCCCTAAGTGTCTTAATGCGATCGAACGTGCTATCCCTCCCCTGTTCTCTACTCTAACCCTAACCATTGGAGTTGCAGCCTAAACCTAATCCCAGGAGTTTGCGTTTTCCCCCTTTCCCAAGTAACTTGCCGAACCAACCCTGGTCTCCAAGTGTCTTAATGCGATCGAACGTGCTATCCCTCCCCTGTTCTCTACTCTAACCCTAACCATTGGAGTTGCAGCCTAAACCTAATCCCAGGAGTTTGCGTTTTCCCCCTTTCCCAAGAAACTTGCCGAACCAACCCTGGTCTCCAAGTGTCTTAATGACCCCTGGGGTTAGGGTTAGAGAAGTGTCTTAAAAACGCCACCCCCGGGTTAGGGTTAGGGTTAGGGTTAGGGTTAGGGTTAGGGTTAGGGTTAGGGTTAGGGTTAGGGTTCGACAACTGTCTTAATGCGTTTTCCCAGTTCCCCAAGTGTCTTAATGCGTTTTCCTGGTTCCCCAAGTGTCTTAATGCGTTTTCCCGGTTCCCCAAGTGTCTTAATGCGTTTTCCCGGTTCCCTAAGTGTCTTAATGCGATCGAACGTGCTATCCCTCCCCTGTTCTCTACTCTAACCCTAACCATTGGAGTTGCAGCCTAAACCTAATCCCAGGAGTTTGCGTTTTCCCCCTTTCCCAAGTAACTTGCCGAACCAACCCTGGTCTCCAAGTGTCTTAATGCGATCGAACGTGCTATCCCTCCCCTGTTCTCTACTCTAACCCTAACCATTGGAGTTGCAGCCTAAACCTAATCCCAGGAGTTTGCGTTTTCCCCCTTTCCCAAGAAACTTGCCGAACCAACCCTGGTCTCCAAGTGTCTTAATGACCCCTGGGGTTAGGGTTAGAGAAGTGTCTTAAAAACGCCACCCCCGGGTTAGGTTAGGGTTAGGGTTAGGGTTAGGGTTAGGGTTAGGGTTAGGGTTAGGGTTAGGGTTCGACAACTGTCTTAATGCGTTTTCCCAGTTCCCCAAGTGTCTTAATGCGTTTTCCTGGTTCCCCAAGTGTCTTAATGCGTTTTCCCGGTTCCCCAAGTGTCTTAATGCGTTTTCCCGGTTCCCTAAGTGTCTTAATGCGATCGAACGTGCTATCCCTCCCCTGTTCTCTACTCTAACCCTAACCATTGGAGTTGCAGCCTAAACCTAATCCCAGGAGTTTGCGTTTTCCCCCTTTCCCAAGTAACTTGCCGAACCAACCCTGGTCTCCAAGTGTCTTAATGCGATCGAACGTGCTATCCCTCCCCTGTTCTCTACTCTAACCCTAACCATTGGAGTTGCAGCCTAAACCTAATCCCAGGAGTTTGCGTTTTCCCCCTTTCCCAAGAAACTTGCCGAACCAACCCTGGTCTCCAAGTGTCTTAATGACCCCTGGGGTTAGGGTTAGAGAAGTGTCTTAAAAACGCCACCCCCGGGTTAGGGTTAGGGTTAGGGTTAGGGTTAGGGTTAGGGTTAGGGTTAGGGTTAGGGTTCGACAACTGTCTTAATGCGTTTTCCCAGTTCCCCAAGTGTCTTAATGCGTTTTCCTGGTTCCCCAAGTGTCTTAATGCGTTTTCCCGGTTCCCCAAGTGTCTTAATGCGTTTTCCCGGTTCCCTAAGTGTCTTAATGCGATCGAACGTGCTATCCCTCCCCTGTTCTCTACTCTAACCCTAACCATTGGAGTTGCAGCCTAAACCTAATCCCAGGAGTTTGCGTTTTCCCCCTTTCCCAAGTAACTTGCCGAACCAACCCTGGTCTCCAAGTGTCTTAATGCGATCGAACGTGCTATCCCTCCCCTGTTCTCTACTCTAACCCTAACCATTGGAGTTGCAGCCTAAACCTAATCCCAGGAGTTTGCGTTTTCCCCCTTTCCCAAGAAACTTGCCGAACCAACCCTGGTCTCCAAGTGTCTTAATGACCCCTGGGGTTAGGGTTAGAGAAGTGTCTTAAAAACGCCACCCCCGGGTTAGGGTTAGGGTTAGGGTTAGGGTTAGGGTTAGGGTTAGGGTTAGGGTTAGGGTTAGGGATCGACAACTGTCTTAATGCGTTTTCCCAGTTCCCCAAGTGTCTTAATGCGTTTTCCTGGTTCCCCAAGTGTCTTAATGCGTTTTCCCGGTTCCCCAAGTGTCTTAATGCGTTTTCCCGGTTCCCTAAGTGTCTTAATGCGATCGAACGTGCTATCCCTCCCCTGTTCTCTACTCTAACCCTAACCATTGGAGTTGCAGCCTAAACCTAATCCCAGGAGTTTGCGTTTTCCCCCTTTCCCAAGTAACTTGCCGAACCAACCCTGGTCTCCAAGTGTCTTAATGCGATCGAACGTGCTATCCCTCCCCTGTTCTCTACTCTAACCCTAACCATTGGAGTTGCAGCCTAAACCTAATCCCAGGAGTTTGCGTTTTCCCCCTTTCCCAAGAAACTTGCCGAACCAACCCTGGTCTCCAAGTGTCTTAATGACCCCTGGGGTTAGGGTTAGAGAAGTGTCTTAAAAACGCCACCCCCGGGTTAGGGTTAGGGTTAGGGTTAGGGTTAGGGTTAGGGTTAGGGTTAGGGTTAGGGTTAAGGGTTAGGGTTAGGGTTAGGGTTAGGGTTAGGGTTAGGGTTCGACAACTGTCTTAATGCGTTTTCCCAGTTCCCCAAGTGTCTTAATGCGTTTTCCTGGTTCCCCAAGTGTCTTAATGCGTTTTCCCGGTTCCCCAAGTGTCTTAATGCGTTTTCCCGGTTCCCTAAGTGTCTTAATGCGATCGAACGTGCTATCCCTCCCCTGTTCTCTACTCTAACCCTAACCATTGGAGTTGCAGCCTAAACCTAATCCCAGGAGTTTGCGTTTTCCCCCTTTCCCAAGTAACTTGCCGAACCAACCCTGGTCTCCAAGTGTCTTAATGCGATCGAACGTGCTATCCCTCCCCTGTTCTCTACTCTAACCCTAACCATTGGAGTTGCAGCCTAAACCTAATCCCAGGAGTTTGCGTTTTCCCCCTTTCCCAAGAAACTTGCCGAACCAACCCTGGTCTCCAAGTGTCTTAATGACCCCTGGGGTTAGGGTTAGAGAAGTGTCTTAAAAACGCCACCCCCGGGTTAGGGTTAGGGTTAGGGTTAGGGTTAGGGTTAGGGTTAGGGTTAGGGTTAGGGTTAGGGTTCGACAACTGTCTTAATGCGTTTTCCCAGTTCCCCAAGTGTCTTAATGCGTTTTCCTGGTTCCCCAAGTGTCTTAATGCGTTTTCCCGGTTCCCCAAGTGTCTTAATGCGTTTTCCCGGTTCCCTAAGTGTCTTAATGCGATCGAACGTGCTATCCCTCCCCTGTTCTCTACTCTAACCCTAACCATTGGAGTTGCAGCCTAAACCTAATCCCAGGAGTTTGCGTTTTCCCCCTTTCCCAAGTAACTTGCCGAACCAACCCTGGTCTCCAAGTGTCTTAATGCGATCGAACGTGCTATCCCTCCCCTGTTCTCTACTCTAACCCTAACCATTGGAGTTGCAGCCTAAACCTAATCCCAGGAGTTTGCGTTTTCCCCCTTTCCCAAGAAACTTGCCGAACCAACCCTGGTCTCCAAGTGTCTTAATGACCCCTGGGGTTAGGGTTAGAGAAGTGTCTTAAAAACGCCACCCCCGGGTTAGGGTTAGGGTTAGGGTTAGGGTTAGGGTTAGGGTTAGGGTTAGGGTTCGACAACTGTCTTAATGCGTTTTCCCAGTTCCCCAAGTGTCTTAATGCGTTTTCCTGGTTCCCCAAGTGTCTTAATGCGTTTTCCCGGTTCCCCAAGTGTCTTAATGCGTTTTCCCGGTTCCCTAAGTGTCTTAATGCGATCGAACGTGCTATCCCTCCCCTGTTCTCTACTCTAACCCTAACCATTGGAGTTGCAGCCTAAACCTAATCCCAGGAGTTTGCGTTTTCCCCCTTTCCCAAGTAACTTGCCGAACCAACCCTGGTCTCCAAGTGTCTTAATGCGATCGAACGTGCTATCCCTCCCCTGTTCTCTACTCTAACCCTAACCATTGGAGTTGCAGCCTAAACCTAATCCCAGGAGTTTGCGTTTTCCCCCTTTCCCAAGAAACTTGCCGAACCAACCCTGGTCTCCAAGTGTCTTAATGACCCCTGGGGTTAGGGTTAGAGAAGTGTCTTAAAAACGCCACCCCCGGGTTAGGGTTAGGGTTAGGGTTAGGGTTAGGGTTAGGGTTAGGGTTAGGGTTAGGGTTAGGGTTCGACAACTGTCTTAATGCGTTTTCCCAGTTCCCCAAGTGTCTTAATGCGTTTTCCTGGTTCCCCAAGTGTCTTAATGCGTTTTCCCGGTTCCCCAAGTGTCTTAATGCGTTTTCCCGGTTCCCTAAGTGTCTTAATGCGATCGAACGTGCTATCCCTCCCCTGTTCTCTACTCTAACCCTAACCATTGGAGTTGCAGCCTAAACCTAATCCCAGGAGTTTGCGTTTTCCCCCTTTCCCAAGTAACTTGCCGAACCAACCCTGGTCTCCAAGTGTCTTAATGCGATCGAACGTGCTATCCCTCCCCTGTTCTCTACTCTAACCCTAACCATTGGAGTTGCAGCCTAAACCTAATCCCAGGAGTTTGCGTTTTCCCCCTTTCCCAAGAAACTTGCCGAACCAACCCTGGTCTCCAAGTGTCTTAATGACCCCTGGGGTTAGGGTTAGAGAAGTGTCTTAAAAACGCCACCCCCGGGTTAGGGTTAGGGTTAGGGTTAGGGTTAGGGTTAGGGTTAGGGTTAGGGTTAGGGTTCGACAACTGTCTTAATGCGTTTTCCCAGTTCCCCAAGTGTCTTAATGCGTTTTCCTGGTTCCCCAAGTGTCTTAATGCGTTTTCCCGGTTCCCCAAGTGTCTTAATGCGTTTTCCCGGTTCCCTAAGTGTCTTAATGCGATCGAACGTGCTATCCCTCCCCTGTTCTCTACTCTAACCCTAACCATTGGAGTTGCAGCCTAAACCTAATCCCAGGAGTTTGCGTTTTCCCCCTTTCCCAAGTAACTTGCCGAACCAACCCTGGTCTCCAAGTGTCTTAATGCGATCGAACGTGCTATCCCTCCCCTGTTCTCTACTCTAACCCTAACCATTGGAGTTGCAGCCTAAACCTAATCCCAGGAGTTTGCGTTTTCCCCCTTTCCCAAGAAACTTGCCGAACCAACCCTGGTCTCCAAGTGTCTTAATGACCCCTGGGGTTAGGGTTAGAGAAGTGTCTTAAAAACGCCACCCCCGGGTTAGGGTTAGGGTTAGGGTTAGGGTTAGGGTTAGGGTTAGGGTTAGGGTTCGACAACTGTCTTAATGCGTTTTCCCAGTTCCCCAAGTGTCTTAATGCGTTTTCCTGGTTCCCCAAGTGTCTTAATGCGTTTTCCCGGTTCCCCAAGTGTCTTAATGCGTTTTCCCGGTTCCCTAAGTGTCTTAATGCGATCGAACGTGCTATCCCTCCCCTGTTCTCTACTCTAACCCTAACCATTGGAGTTGCAGCCTAAACCTAATCCCAGGAGTTTGCGTTTTCCCCCTTTCCCAAGTAACTTGCCGAACCAACCCTGGTCTCCAAGTGTCTTAATGCGATCGAACGTGCTATCCCTCCCCTGTTCTCTACTCTAACCCTAACCATTGGAGTTGCAGCCTAAACCTAATCCCAGGAGTTTGCGTTTTCCCCCTTTCCCAAGAAACTTGCCGAACCAACCCTGGTCTCCAAGTGTCTTAATGACCCCTGGGGTTAGGGTTAGAGAAGTGTCTTAAAAACGCCACCCCCGGGTTAGGTTAGGGTTAGGGTTAGGGTTAGGGTTAGGGTTAGGGTTCGACAACTGTCTTAATGCGTTTTCCCAGTTCCCCAAGTGTCTTAATGCGTTTTCCTGGTTCCCCAAGTGTCTTAATGCGTTTTCCCGGTTCCCCAAGTGTCTTAATGCGTTTTCCCGGTTCCCTAAGTGTCTTAATGCGATCGAACGTGCTATCCCTCCCCTGTTCTCTACTCTAACCCTAACCATTGGAGTTGCAGCCTAAACCTAATCCCAGGAGTTTGCGTTTTCCCCCTTTCCCAAGTAACTTGCCGAACCAACCCTGGTCTCCAAGTGTCTTAATGCGATCGAACGTGCTATCCCTCCCCTGTTCTCTACTCTAACCCTAACCATTGGAGTTGCAGCCTAAACCTAATCCCAGGAGTTTGCGTTTTCCCCCTTTCCCAAGAAACTTGCCGAACCAACCCTGGTCTCCAAGTGTCTTAATGACCCCTGGGGTTAGGGTTAGAGAAGTGTCTTAAAAACGCCACCCCCGGGTTAGGGTTAGGGTTAGGGTTAGGGTTAGGGTTAGGGTTAGGGTTAGGGTTAGGGTTCGACAACTGTCTTAATGCGTTTTCCCAGTTCCCCAAGTGTCTTAATGCGTTTTCCTGGTTCCCCAAGTGTCTTAATGCGTTTTCCCGGTTCCCCAAGTGTCTTAATGCGTTTTCCCGGTTCCCTAAGTGTCTTAATGCGATCGAACGTGCTATCCCTCCCCTGTTCTCTACTCTAACCCTAACCATTGGAGTTGCAGCCTAAACCTAATCCCAGGAGTTTGCGTTTTCCCCCTTTCCCAAGTAACTTGCCGAACCAACCCTGGTCTCCAAGTGTCTTAATGCGATCGAACGTGCTATCCCTCCCCTGTTCTCTACTCTAACCCTAACCATTGGAGTTGCAGCCTAAACCTAATCCCAGGAGTTTGCGTTTTCCCCCTTTCCCAAGAAACTTGCCGAACCAACCCTGGTCTCCAAGTGTCTTAATGACCCCTGGGGTTAGGGTTAGAGAAGTGTCTTAAAAACGCCATCCCCGGGTTAGGGTTAGGGTTAGGGTTAGGGTTAGGGTTAGGGTTAGGGTTAGGGTTAGGGTTCGACAACTGTCTTAATGCGTTTTCCCAGTTCCCCAAGTGTCTTAATGCGTTTTCCTGGTTCCCCAAGTGTCTTAATGCGTTTTCCCGGTTCCCCAAGTGTCTTAATGCGTTTTCCCGGTTCCCTAAGTGTCTTAATGCGATCGAACGTGCTATCCCTCCCCTGTTCTCTACTCTAACCCTAACCATTGGAGTTGCAGCCTAAACCTAATCCCAGGAGTTTGCGTTTTCCCCCTTTCCCAAGTAACTTGCCGAACCAACCCTGGTCTCCAAGTGTCTTAATGCGATCGAACGTGCTATCCCTCCCCTGTTCTCTACTCTAACCCTAACCATTGGAGTTGCAGCCTAAACCTAATCCCAGGAGTTTGCGTTTTCCCCCTTTCCCAAGAAACTTGCCGAACCAACCCTGGTCTCCAAGTGTCTTAATGACCCCTGGGGTTAGGGTTAGAGAAGTGTCTTAAAAACGCCACCCCCGGGTTAGGGTTAGGGTTAGGGTTAGGGTTAGGGTTAGGGTTAGGGTTAGGGTTAGGGTTCGACAACTGTCTTAATGCGTTTTCCCAGTTCCCCAAGTGTCTTAATGCGTTTTCCTGGTTCCCCAAGTGTCTTAATGCGTTTTCCCGGTTCCCCAAGTGTCTTAATGCGTTTTCCCGGTTCCCCAAGTGTCTTAATGCGTTTTCCTGGTTCCCCAAGTGTCTTAATGCGTTTTCCCGGTTCCCCAAGTGTCTTAATGCGTTTTCCCGGTTCCCCAAGTGTCTTAATGCGTTTTCCCGGTTCCCCAAGTGTCTTAATGCGATCGAACGTGCTATCCCTCCCCTGTTCTCTACTCTAACCCTAACCATTGGAGTTGCAGCCTAAACCTAATCCCAGGAGTTTGCGTTTTCCCCCTTTCCCAAGTAACTTGCCGAACCAACCCTGGTCTCCAAGTGTCTTAATGACCCCTGGGGTTAGGGTTAGAGAAGTGTCTTAAAAACGCCACCCCCGGGTTAGGGTTAGGGTTAGGGTTAGGGTTAGGGTTAGGGTTAGGGTTAGGGTTAAGGGTTAGGGTTAGGGTTAGGGTTAGGGTTAGGGTTAGGGTTCGACAACTGTCTTAATGCGTTTTCCCAGTTCCCCAAGTGTCTTAATGCGTTTTCCTGGTTCCCCAAGTGTCTTAATGCGTTTTCCCGGTTCCCCAAGTGTCTTAATGCGTTTTCCCGGTTCCCTAAGTGTCTTAATGCGATCGAACGTGCTATCCCTCCCCTGTTCTCTACTCTAACCCTAACCATTGGAGTTGCAGCCTAAACCTAATCCCAGGAGTTTGCGTTTTCCCCCTTTCCCAAGTAACTTGCCGAACCAACCCTGGTCTCCAAGTGTCTTAATGCGATCGAACGTGCTATCCCTCCCCTGTTCTCTACTCTAACCCTAACCATTGGAGTTGCAGCCTAAACCTAATCCCAGGAGTTTGCGTTTTCCCCCTTTCCCAAGAAACTTGCCGAACCAACCCTGGTCTCCAAGTGTCTTAATGACCCCTGGGGTTAGGGTTAGAGAAGTGTCTTAAAAACGCCACCCCCGGGTTAGGTTAGGGTTAGGGTTAGGGTTAGGGTTAGGGTTAGGGTTAGGGTTAGGGTTCGACAACTGTCTTAATGCGTTTTCCCAGTTCCCCAAGTGTCTTAATGCGTTTTCCTGGTTCCCCAAGTGTCTTAATGCGTTTTCCCGGTTCCCCAAGTGTCTTAATGCGTTTTCCCGGTTCCCTAAGTGTCTTAATGCGATCGAACGTGCTATCCCTCCCCTGTTCTCTACTCTAACCCTAACCATTGGAGTTGCAGCCTAAACCTAATCCCAGGAGTTTGCGTT
>NC_091284.1:0-5000 GCF_032444005.1 Ranitomeya imitator | reverse complement strand
TTAGGGTTAGGGTTAGGGTTAGGGTTAGGGTTAGGGTTAGGGTTAGGGTTAGGGTTAGGGTTAGGGTTAGGGTTAGGGTTAGGGTTAGGGTTAGGGTTAGGGTTAGGGTTAGGGTTAGGGTTAGGGTTAGGGTTAGGGTTAGGGTTAGGGTTAGGGTTAGGGTTAGGGTTAGGGTTAGGGTTAGGGTTAGGGTTAGGGTTAGGGTTAGGGTTAGGGTTAGGGTTAGGGTTAGGGTTAGGGTTAGGGTTAGGGTTAGGGTTAGGGTTAGGGTTAGGGTTAGGGTTAGGGTTAGGGTTAGGGTTAGGGTTAGGGTTAGGGTTAGGGTTAGGGTTAGGGTTAGGGTTAGGGTTAGGGTTAGGGTTAGGGTTAGGGTTAGGGTTAGGGTTAGGGTTAGGGTTAGGGTTAGGGTTAGGGTTAGGGTTAGGGTTAGGGTTAGGGTTAGGGTTAGGGTTAGGGTTAGGGTTAGGGTTAGGGTTAGGGTTAGGGTTAGGGTTAGGGTTAGGGTTAGGGTTAGGGTTAGGGTTAGGGTTAGGGTTAGGGTTAGGGTTAGGGTTAGGGTTAGGGTTAGGGTTAGGGTTAGGGTTAGGGTTAGGGTTAGGGTTAGGGTTAGGGTTAGGGTTAGGGTTAGGGTTAGGGTTAGGGTTAGGGTTAGGGTTAGGGTTAGGGTTAGGGTTAGGGTTAGGGTTAGGGTTAGGGTTAGGGTTAGGGTTAGGGTTAGGGTTAGGGTTAGGGTTAGGGTTAGGGTTAGGGTTAGGGTTAGGGTTAGGGTTAGGGTTAGGGTTAGGGTTAGGGTTAGGGTTAGGGTTAGGGTTAGGGTTAGGGTTAGGGTTAGGGTTAGGGTTAGGGTTAGGGTTAGGGTTAGGGTTAGGGTTAGGGTTAGGGTTAGGGTTAGGGTTAGGGTTAGGGTTAGGGTTAGGGTTAGGGTTAGGGTTAGGGTTAGGGTTAGGGTTAGGGTTAGGGTTAGGGTTAGGGTTAGGGTTAGGGTTAGGGTTAGGGTTAGGGTTAGGGTTAGGGTTAGGGTTAGGGTTAGGGTTAGGGTTAGGGTTAGGGTTAGGGTTAGGGTTAGGGTTAGGGTTAGGGTTAGGGTTAGGGTTAGGGTTAGGGTTAGGGTTAGGGTTAGGGTTAGGGTTAGGGTTAGGGTTAGGGTTAGGGTTAGGGTTAGGGTTAGGGTTAGGGTTAGGGTTAGGGTTAGGGTTAGGGTTAGGGTTAGGGTTAGGGTTAGGGTTAGGGTTAGGGTTAGGGTTAGGGTTAGGGTTAGGGTTAGGGTTAGGGTTAGGGTTAGGGTTAGGGTTAGGGTTAGGGTTAGGGTTAGGGTTAGGGTTAGGGTTAGGGTTAGGGTTAGGGTTAGGGTTAGGGTTAGGGTTAGGGTTAGGGTTAGGGTTAGGGTTAGGGTTAGGGTTAGGGTTAGGGTTAGGGTTAGGGTTAGGGTTAGGGTTAGGGTTAGGGTTAGGGTTAGGGTTAGGGTTAGGGTTAGGGTTAGGGTTAGGGTTAGGGTTAGGGTTAGGGTTAGGGTTAGGGTTAGGGTTAGGGTTAGGGTTAGGGTTAGGGTTAGGGTTAGGGTTAGGGTTAGGGTTAGGGTTAGGGTTAGGGTTAGGGTTAGGGTTAGGGTTAGGGTTAGGGTTAGGGTTAGGGTTAGGGTTAGGGTTAGGGTTAGGGTTAGGGTTAGGGTTAGGGTTAGGGTTAGGGTTAGGGTTAGGGTTAGGGTTAGGGTTAGGGTTAGGGTTAGGGTTAGGGTTAGGGTTAGGGTTAGGGTTAGGGTTAGGGTTAGGGTTAGGGTTAGGGTTAGGGTTAGGGTTAGGGTTAGGGTTAGGGTTAGGGTTAGGGTTAGGGTTAGGGTTAGGGTTAGGGTTAGGGTTAGGGTTAGGGTTAGGGTTAGGGTTAGGGTTAGGGTTAGGGTTAGGGTTAGGGTTAGGGTTAGGGTTAGGGTTAGGGTTAGGGTTAGGGTTAGGGTTAGGGTTAGGGTTAGGGTTAGGGTTAGGGTTAGGGTTAGGGTTAGGGTTAGGGTTAGGGTTAGGGTTAGGGTTAGGGTTAGGGTTAGGGTTAGGGTTAGGGTTAGGGTTAGGGTTAGGGTTAGGGTTAGGGTTAGGGTTAGGGTTAGGGTTAGGGTTAGGGTTAGGGTTAGGGTTAGGGTTAGGGTTAGGGTTAGGGTTAGGGTTAGGGTTAGGGTTAGGGTTAGGGTTAGGGTTAGGGTTAGGGTTAGGGTTAGGGTTAGGGTTAGGGTTAGGGTTAGGGTTAGGGTTAGGGTTAGGGTTAGGGTTAGGGTTAGGGTTAGGGTTAGGGTTAGGGTTAGGGTTAGGGTTAGGGTTAGGGTTAGGGTTAGGGTTAGGGTTAGGGTTAGGGTTAGGGTTAGGGTTAGGGTTAGGGTTAGGGTTAGGGTTAGGGTTAGGGTTAGGGTTAGGGTTAGGGTTAGGGTTAGGGTTAGGGTTAGGGTTAGGGTTAGGGTTAGGGTTAGGGTTAGGGTTAGGGTTAGGGTTAGGGTTAGGGTTAGGGTTAGGGTTAGGGTTAGGGTTAGGGTTAGGGTTAGGGTTAGGGTTAGGGTTAGGGTTAGGGTTAGGGTTAGGGTTAGGGTTAGGGTTAGGGTTAGGGTTAGGGTTAGGGTTAGGGTTAGGGTTAGGGTTAGGGTTAGGGTTAGGGTTAGGGTTAGGGTTAGGGTTAGGGTTAGGGTTAGGGTTAGGGTTAGGGTTAGGGTTAGGGTTAGGGTTAGGGTTAGGGTTAGGGTTAGGGTTAGGGTTAGGGTTAGGGTTAGGGTTAGGGTTAGGGTTAGGGTTAGGGTTAGGGTTAGGGTTAGGGTTAGGGTTAGGGTTAGGGTTAGGGTTAGGGTTAGGGTTAGGGTTAGGGTTAGGGTTAGGGTTAGGGTTAGGGTTAGGGTTAGGGTTAGGGTTAGGGTTAGGGTTAGGGTTAGGGTTAGGGTTAGGGTTAGGGTTAGGGTTAGGGTTAGGGTTAGGGTTAGGGTTAGGGTTAGGGTTAGGGTTAGGGTTAGGGTTAGGGTTAGGGTTAGGGTTAGGGTTAGGGTTAGGGTTAGGGTTAGGGTTAGGGTTAGGGTTAGGGTTAGGGTTAGGGTTAGGGTTAGGGTTAGGGTTAGGGTTAGGGTTAGGGTTAGGGTTAGGGTTAGGGTTAGGGTTAGGGTTAGGGTTAGGGTTAGGGTTAGGGTTAGGGTTAGGGTTAGGGTTAGGGTTAGGGTTAGGGTTAGGGTTAGGGTTAGGGTTAGGGTTAGGGTTAGGGTTAGGGTTAGGGTTAGGGTTAGGGTTAGGGTTAGGGTTAGGGTTAGGGTTAGGGTTAGGGTTAGGGTTAGGGTTAGGGTTAGGGTTAGGGTTAGGGTTAGGGTTAGGGTTAGGGTTAGGGTTAGGGTTAGGGTTAGGGTTAGGGTTAGGGTTAGGGTTAGGGTTAGGGTTAGGGTTAGGGTTAGGGTTAGGGTTAGGGTTAGGGTTAGGGTTAGGGTTAGGGTTAGGGTTAGGGTTAGGGTTAGGGTTAGGGTTAGGGTTAGGGTTAGGGTTAGGGTTAGGGTTAGGGTTAGGGTTAGGGTTAGGGTTAGGGTTAGGGTTAGGGTTAGGGTTAGGGTTAGGGTTAGGGTTAGGGTTAGGGTTAGGGTTAGGGTTAGGGTTAGGGTTAGGGTTAGGGTTAGGGTTAGGGTTAGGGTTAGGGTTAGGGTTAGGGTTAGGGTTAGGGTTAGGGTTAGGGTTAGGGTTAGGGTTAGGGTTAGGGTTAGGGTTAGGGTTAGGGTTAGGGTTAGGGTTAGGGTTAGGGTTAGGGTTAGGGTTAGGGTTAGGGTTAGGGTTAGGGTTAGGGTTAGGGTTAGGGTTAGGGTTAGGGTTAGGGTTAGGGTTAGGGTTAGGGTTAGGGTTAGGGTTAGGGTTAGGGTTAGGGTTAGGGTTAGGGTTAGGGTTAGGGTTAGGGTTAGGGTTAGGGTTAGGGTTAGGGTTAGGGTTAGGGTTAGGGTTAGGGTTAGGGTTAGGGTTAGGGTTAGGGTTAGGGTTAGGGTTAGGGTTAGGGTTAGGGTTAGGGTTAGGGTTAGGGTTAGGGTTAGGGTTAGGGTTAGGGTTAGGGTTAGGGTTAGGGTTAGGGTTAGGGTTAGGGTTAGGGTTAGGGTTAGGGTTAGGGTTAGGGTTAGGGTTAGGGTTAGGGTTAGGGTTAGGGTTAGGGTTAGGGTTAGGGTTAGGGTTAGGGTTAGGGTTAGGGTTAGGGTTAGGGTTAGGGTTAGGGTTAGGGTTAGGGTTAGGGTTAGGGTTAGGGTTAGGGTTAGGGTTAGGGTTAGGGTTAGGGTTAGGGTTAGGGTTAGGGTTAGGGTTAGGGTTAGGGTTAGGGTTAGGGTTAGGGTTAGGGTTAGGGTTAGGGTTAGGGTTAGGGTTAGGGTTAGGGTTAGGGTTAGGGTTAGGGTTAGGGTTAGGGTTAGGGTTAGGGTTAGGGTTAGGGTTAGGGTTAGGGTTAGGGTTAGGGTTAGGGTTAGGGTTAGGGTTAGGGTTAGGGTTAGGGTTAGGGTTAGGGTTAGGGTTAGGGTTAGGGTTAGGGTTAGGGTTAGGGTTAGGGTTAGGGTTAGGGTTAGGGTTAGGGTTAGGGTTAGGGTTAGGGTTAGGGTTAGGGTTAGGGTTAGGGTTAGGGTTAGGGTTAGGGTTAGGGTTAGGGTTAGGGTTAGGGTTAGGGTTAGGGTTAGGGTTAGGGTTAGGGTTAGGGTTAGGGTTAGGGTTAGGGTTAGGGTTAGGGTTAGGGTTAGGGTTAGGGTTAGGGTTAGGGTTAGGGTTAGGGTTAGGGTTAGGGTTAGGGTTAGGGTTAGGGTTAGGGTTAGGGTTAGGGTTAGGGTTAGGGTTAGGGTTAGGGTTAGGGTTAGGGTTAGGGTTAGGGTTAGGGTTAGGGTTAGGGTTAGGGTTAGGGTTAGGGTTAGGGTTAGGGTTAGGGTTAGGGTTAGGGTTAGGGTTAGGGTTAGGGTTAGGGTTAGGGTTAGGGTTAGGGTTAGGGTTAGGGTTAGGGTTAGGGTTAGGGTTAGGGTTAGGGTTAGGGTTAGGGTT